>NC_058133.1:435482020-435504426 GCF_016433145.1 Gracilinanus agilis | reverse complement strand
ACTCCAGGAGATTAAAATCACACCATAAATGCCTTTTCCCACCTACAGTGGACATGGGGGAACAACTACCTCACTTTTAAATCTTACTAAAAATAGATGCATTCTTGACATTCAGGATGAAATGTTTTTATATCATCTTGTTCCTATATTTCTAGTACTACCACAATGTCTAGGATTCTCTCTCTCTCTCTCTCTCTCTCTCTCTCTCTCTCTCTCTCTCTCTCCTGCCTTCCTTCCTTCTTTCCTTCCTCCTTCCTTTTTTCTTCACTTCTTTTTTTCCTTCCTTCCTTCCTTCCCCCTTGTTCTTCCTTCTTTCCCTAATTCTACTCCTACCTTCCTTCTTTTCTTCCCAATTCCAAGCCCAGAACTCTATCCACTACATCATAGTACATTACTTCCTTACCTTCTTTTGGAACACACAAAAGTAGTAGTCAGTTGCATAAGCTCCTTCCCCAGTTAGTATCTTTGCAGCAGGATCTGACTCTGTACATATACCCTCTCCATTTCCCATGGACTGTGAGTGGGGTGGAAATGAGGTGTATAATAATTTAGGAGTTACAGTTTGTGGGAGTGGAGTAAGAGAACAGTATGTTTTAGAAATAACTCACTCTACTTTGGCAATAATTTCTGTTTCTCCTCAAAACAAAAAAGATATTCATTTGTTTTTCTACCCAGCACCTTCTAAAGACTCGTCTAAGCTCAGACTATAAAATCTAAGCTACAATCATGAGTTAGACAATTTACTCTTTGAGGTATCCAAGAAAAAGTCTGACGAGCATTTGTCTGCTAGTTGTACCCAGAGCATCAGGGTAAAGAAGGTATTTTTTTCTAGATGAGAAAGTTAAACCCCAGAATGCTTAGATGATTTGCCAAAGTTACACAGTTAATAACTGATATACAGTCAGAACCAGAATATGGGACTTCTAGTTTTCCAAAATTTCTTTCATAAGCTTCTTCCATCTGAACAGAAATATTCTTCATGGTCCATTTTGAAAATAACTCATCCAAAGACCTGTTACCATCTATGGATTGACACATTGAAAGAAAAGCCTATTATCTCAAAATCCTTCCCTCTCTTTAATCATTCTTAGTTTATAAAAACTGTATGCAAAGAACTTTTTAACCATAAATATAAATAAATCTTTGCTTTAATGTAGAAATCAGGTGGCATGGGAAAACTTTAAATAAGCTGTCAAATTTTAAGGTAGTTCTTCAAAGAGACTAAAACTTGATATGTTTGTCTTTCACTATTTTAAGACCATCTGACATGATTGGTTTAAGTAGGTTATATGAGCGTATTTAACTTAAAGCCCTATGACACTCCAGAAATCTGAGCCCATTTTCTATTTACCTGAAGGAATGTCATATTGTATTTTGTTTGTTTGTTTTTCCCCTCCTTAAAGGCATTAGTCATTCTTTCCTCAAATGATTAACATAAAATTATTGCAGAATGGCTGTCTTCAAATGGACAGATTTTGAAATAGAGCCTCATAAGCTGAGAAAGAATAAGACTTCAATTAAAAGCTAAGAAAGAAAAGGCATTTCTTCAGTGCCTACTATGTACTGAACACAGTGTTTAAGTTTCAGGTTATAAAGGCAAAAATCAATCCCTGTTCTTAAGGAGTTTATGTTCTAATGGTGGACAACAAATGCAAACAACTATGCATAATGAGTTATAAATAAGATAAAATTGAGATGATCTTGGAAGGCATTCATTAATATTAAAGAGGACTGGGAAAGGTTTCTTGCACATGGTCAGACTTTAGCTGAAACTTGAAGGAAGTCAGAAGGTAAAGGATTCCAGGCAGGAGGAAGAGCTAGTGAAAATGGCCAGATTTGGAAGATGGAGTTTTTTTGAGTGAGGTAGAACATGGAGGACAATGTTACTAGATTGTAGACTCAGGGTACTGTTTGGGAATTAGTCATTATTCAATTTTACAAAAATTGGAGCCAAAAACCTTTTGTAAAAGCAACAACACATTGAAAAATGCAATTGTACTAGGTCCCACAAATCTTGGTGGCTGAAGGCTTGCAAAGTACGTTTAATATTATAACATTTGCAGAAGGCAAAGAGCAGATATAACCTACCCACATACCTTATTGCTTACAAATTCTGATGTCCTCCAGATTTCCAAGAAAAAAAGTTCAGCCAGGAATTTGTCAAGGTACTTTTCTTCTAACATATCCAAAATCTCAGATCTTCAGGAACATGAAGAAAAAAAACAACAATACTTTATAAATGCATTTTCCTTACTGTTTCAGTAGAATGATAATTGGCCCCATTAGGTTATAAGAGGAAGAAAAGAGCTTTTGTTGGGTATGTTTTTCTTTAGATATTTTGTCATTTTAAGTGTCTTTTAAAATATTTTTGAGTTGAGTAAAATCAAATGTCATCCAGCCATTATTTTGGGTAAAGGAAATTTCTCTAGTCTAATTCATTAGAAAATTGAAATGTCAGGTCTGCCCTCAACTGAATTTTACCTACTCACTTTTTGTCTTCAGAAAATACTTTAAAAAGTGCCTATTTTATGAAAGGCAGGGTAATTTTGGTGTCCTTATCCAAAGCCTTCTTTCCTATCCTCTGATTTCAATCATTGATGTGAAAATCCTTTTACCCTGCAGTAGTGATTGAATTGACAATCAAGATGTTTTATATTTAGCATTATAAACTTATCTCTAAATGATTCCCTAAAATAGCGTTCTTATACAGCAAAACTGACATACTTTATGACTAACTATGCCTCTTCCCCACTTTTCTCTACTTAAGTCATTCCCATCTTTCAAGTCCTAAGTCAGTGATTCCCAAAGGGGGCACTACCGCCTCCTGGTGGGTGCTGCAGAGATCTAGGAAGGTGGTGATGGCCACAGGTGCATTTATCTTTCCTATTAATTGCTATTAAAATTTAAAAAATTAATTTCCAGGGGGCTAAGTAATATTTTTTTTTTCTGGAAAGGGGGTGGTAGGCCAAAAAATTTTGGGAACCACTGTCCTAAGTCAAGCCCCACACACTCCCCAGAGCTATTCTTGAATATATATTGCTCTTTCTTCTAAATTCCTAAAGTAACTTCATAGGATTGTAGATTTAGTGATGGAAAGGACATTGGAGTTCATATAGGTCAAACCTCACATGTTATAGGCCGTGTGAGATTATGGACAGATCACCAAATTTAAACTTAGAGAATTTTTATTTAAATTTAACCCTTACTATCTATTTGTTTCTCTTCATCTATAAAATGAAGGGGAGAGTAGAAAAGATGGACTTTGAAGAGACTTACAACCTAAGTCTATGATTTCATGATTTTATAGTTAACAAGTGTTTGAGACAGAATTTGAACCCAGGTTTTTCTGACAATTCCAGTCTCCTATCTACTATACCTCACTGACTCTTCCTTATATATCATTTATTTGATGTTTAAATTGTTATTTTTTAAAACTCTTTGTGTATATGCAATATTTTCTTAAGTAGGCTATTAGCCCTTTGAGGACAGAAACTATTTCTTTTTCCCTATTTATAATCTCCAAAGCAGCACAACATCTTACAAAGAATAGAAACTCAATAAATGTTTTTCTTGTTGTTAATGGTAGCAGTGATAATTAGGATGATGAGGATAATGCTGATGATTAAGATTCCTTTTTTAAAGTTTTTGATTCTAGTCCCTCTCTCTTGGGCCTTGTTGATATTTGGTATGGTTTTTATCTTTCTCATTCTCTGAAACTCCTTTGGGATCAAAACAGATCCACCCCCACAACGATCTATGTTTGTCTTGGATGAACCTCTGGTATAAGGAATGAGATGAGGTTACTTATTCTGTGTCATGTAATTACGTTGTTTTGTATTTTAATCTCTGTTGTCTGACATCTGGATGCTTCAAATGAACATGCCCTGGCTGAGGTCAAATGTTAGTTTTGTAGGCATTTGCCGATTTGCCCACAGTGAGTCTTAGCTCCTGAGAGATCATTCAGATTTGGGGGCCCTTGATCTAGATCAAATATCTCAGGCAGATTAACATTTCTGTCAGCCAAGCAGATGATTAGATACTTGGAAAATCTTTGAAACAACTGATTATACTTTCTTAAAATGAAGAAACTGACAAGAAAATGAATTTTCTCACTTTAGTTGGAAAAAAAAGATAATTAAATTGTTGCCTTTTCAAATGCATGTTTTTTTTTAAATTTTAAAAGACCTAGAAATGTGGCAGGTTATGTTTACAATTAGAAAACTTAGTGACATAGACATTTCATAAGGATAAATAAGAAATCAGTAGCAATGTCAAATAAAAAAAATAATGTTTCCTGATTAGCTCAGAACTTGATGCATCTGAAAATATGCCATCTCTTACATGATGGGACAAAATGCAGATGGGGGTAAGGGGACTAAGAGAAGGTGGTGAAAGATGACAGAATGGAAAATAGAACTTTTTAGGGTCGCGTAGTGCAAGTTTAAAAAATTCCTGGCTCCATCCTTTTTTGGAATACGTATAAATTAAATATAAATTTTTAAGTGGATCATATCTACAAAATGCTGTATAAATACAAGGTATGACTGTTGTTTTGAGATCAGTCTTAAGCCTCTCCACAAAGCAACTCAGAAATCTCATTTGTGTGACTCCCAAGACCACATTTTGTCCAGCAGTGATTTGTTGACAGAAGCAAACCTTCATGGTGCTGATCGACTGGATTTCTGCTCAGTATGCTATGCTGCCTTGTAATCCATGGCTTGACCTTCAGCCCACACATCTATGGGGAGACAAACATAATCTTTACCTGGCTTGCTTTAAGCATGTACATTTAATTTCTGTTCATGGCTTTGCACAACTGAAAAATAGTCACTTAGACACTGATATGTGATATTAAACACAGCTGAGTGAGTCAGATATAGCCATAAGCTGATCTACAATTTTCTGCAATCCATATTAGATAGCAACTACTATTTTCCCACCTCTATCTGTGCAGGTTGTTAATTAACTTCTCTTGGTCTCCATGCTGGCATGAACTTCACCTGGAATTAGTCAGATGTGTCTTTGCCTCCTCAACCTAGAAGAGAGAAGTGAAACTCTTCTGAACTCCAGCATGTGATGCTTTACATTACTGTCAATGTACAAGTGTTTTTTGCCAAATTGGAAGACTTCACATTTTTGGGAGGTGGTCTGTTTTTAGCTCTGCTTTATTTTTCCCTCTTGAGGACAGTTTTCTCTAGTTAAATGGTATTCAATACTACTCTGCTATTGGATTGAACACTAGGGGACTCCCCAAATTCAGGGGGAGGTAGATTGAAGAAGAATCCTCGAAAAGAAAAATTATAGGATTGACTAAAAAGGTCAGAAGTAAACCAGGCAAGGATTGCATCCTGGAACCTAAGAGTGTGTAAGGCATCTGGACCTATATAAACTCCCACTTTCAGAAACTCAATATATAAAAGTTGAAAATAAATTAAAATGGGACATCTTGAAAATTACCACATAAGTCTAGACACATACTTTTAGTTAAACAGTTTTGGTTTATGGAACAGTATTGCATCATAAGACACAATGAGCAGGCTAATTTAAAAAAAAAACTTGGAAAGAACTACATGGGATAATGAACAGCAAAATGAGAATAACCAAAAAATCATTATATATAGCTACAGAATTAATACTAGAAGAATAAATTGTGAACGTTACCTCCAGAAAGTGACCCAAAAAATGAAAGATTTCATTTTTATAAACATGTCAGTTTCCAGGATAACTCCTGTCATGCATGGAGGGTGGAGAGGAGCCAGGACACTTACAGATGGGATTTGTTATATAGATATGAAGAAAAGTAAGCTAAATATATGAGATTTTTTAAGATAGTTATCTTCCACCTTAGAATCAACATTATGTTTTGGGTTCTAAGCCTGAATAGGGTTATAATAAGGGCTAGATAATGGGGGTTAAGTGACTTGCCCTGGGTCTCATAGCTAAAAAGTGTCTCACATAAGATATTTTTATTTCATTTATGTACTTTCTTTTTCCTTTGTATATGGAGATGCTTATTTTATCTGGTTTTGTAAAATTTGGAATAAGAAAAGAAAAATTTCAGTTTATTCACAAATCTCACAGAATAAAATCCTTGTAAAAGCAAACTTTAAATTATTTAAGTGCTAAACTACACTGTCAGTGGCCAAGGAGTGGTCAAGAGTAGCCTCAATGAAGCATTATTTCAATAAATTCCTACTTATCTGAATGTCAAATTGCCTAAACCTGAGGCCTCCAGGACACAAACTAAAATCCAGAACTAAGTTAAAATGTCTTCTAAGCCCCTGAAATAGCTGTTCAATCCCTTGGATTAAAATCAAATTTATATACTATCAAAATCTAATCTATTCCCAAAATTTTCATTGATATGTTTTGTTTTCATATCTTTCATTTTTGAATACATAGACAGCTAGGTAAAGCAATGGATAGCATTCTTGGCCTGAAGTCAGGAAGACTCATCTTTCTGAGTTCAGATATGACCTCAGATACTTCATAGCTGTGTAACCTTGTGAAATTCATGTTTGCCTCAGCTTCCTCACCAATAAAATAATCTGGAGAAAGAAATGGAAAAGTCCTCCAGAATCTTTGCCAAGAAAACCTCAAATGATATCACAAAGAGTCAGACACAAAAAAGGCTCAACAACAATATTTTTACATATTTGTGGCTGCATGTATATCGGCCCCTTCTCAGTGAACTATCCTTTTAAAAAAGTATTTAAAAAAAAGGGGTGAGGGGAAGGATTTAGAAAATTCACCAATATTTCAAACAAGTTTGAAAGTAAAGCACCAGAATGCAGGCACCGATAAAGTACAGTAAGTATAAAAATCTGAGTGCAGTGTTAAGCTTGAAACTATCCTCATTCAGCCTTTTGTGATACCTGATCTATAATCCCATAGTATATATGCCAAGAGGCCACAATCCCTCCTCTGGAAAGAAGGGAAGACGGAACATTGGTCCCATTTCCTCTTTGGGAATTGCATGATCCCCAAATTACAAAGCATCTGATTCCCTTTTAGAAGAGGTATCAATCTCCACTGTTCAAAGTACCTTTCTTTAGACTTATATGAACTGAGGCAAAGTGAAGTAAGTGAAACCAGGACATCATACACAGTGATAGCAATATTTCTTTATGAATAACTGTGAAAAACCTAGTTATTCTCAGCAATACAGTGATCTAAGATGATCTCAGAGAGATTCAATATGAAAAATTCCATCCACTCTCTAAAAAATAACTGGAGTTTGAATGCAGACTGAAAAATAATATATTTAATTCTCTTTATTCTTCTTTTTATTTGAGAACTACACCAAAATCACTAATAGTGAAAAATGTTTTCCATGATTTCATATATAAAATCTGTATTACATAGATTGCCACATCATAGAAAGAAGAAGGCAGAGAGGGAAGGATTGAGAGAGTCAGAAGAAGGGAGAGAATTTGGAATTCAACACTTTTAAAAAAATGAATGTTAAAAATAGTTTTCCCATGTAATAGAGGAAAAGAAAATATTATTTATAAAAAATTATCTTTTCTTTAAATCCATTATCCTACCAGAATCAGAGATCCAACAACAACCAATAAAAGAAAATCTAACTTCATTTTCTAGTCCATAATAGAGTAGCAACTAAGACATTAAGTAGACGAATGATACCTATTGGGCAGATTAGAGACAACCTGGCATAGTGCTCTGAATTTGGAGTCAAAAGATCTGAATTCAAATTCTACCTCTGCCACTTACTATCTCTGTGATTGCGGACAAGTCATTCTAAAAAAAGTTAGCCTAGATGACCTCTGAGCCTCTCTGAGAGATGTTACCCATATTCCCTAGCTAACGTCTATATAGCACTGAACAAATACCAGATGTGATTGTTATTTAGAGCTCAACTCTAAACCTCTCTACAGTGCAATATTGTAATCATCGGTTTGAGTGACTCCAAACTGTTTCCCTCAAGCTTTGTTTGGAGCAGAAATATTATTGCTGGTCTGTATCACTGCCCAGCTATGGATAACTTACTATCCACAGCTGAATCCTTGGTTCACATGTGGTGTTACAAACATGTTTTCACTAGGTAAAATAATGACAAAGGGTTCTTGCACTCCAGAGTACCCAGATTTTAAGGGCCCTAGAACTCTATTCTAAATTTCCATTAACTCCCTCTACACCCTAGGATGTGGCTGTATATTTTAGGTATGATAGTGTACAGTATATCATGTTATCTCTACTTCATAAGCAATATTTTATTAATTATAACTATGCAAATCACAGCTTTGTCCTCCATTAATTCATCCATTTTTTGCAGAACAGGAAGAAATCATGAATCAAACATTCATCTAAGAAAAATTAGCAAAACATGCCATTTAGGCAAAGTAATTAAATATTTCAGATAAAACAGCACTGAAGAATAAATAGGCACCAAAATAATTCACAACCTGTCCTTGTTCCAAACACACATGCATGCATATATATGGCATCCTATATCCCTCAGGTTTGTAAAGAAATTACATCTTATCAAATAAGATGGCTTCTTTATGAACCTGAATATTTATGGAACTCACTGGGATTGGTTTTGTCTCACCCAACTTTTACATTGTCAGCTTCTAAAACATGGAATTAAACTCAATTTCTTTCCTTCTTAGAAGGAAAAAGATACCATAGATAAAATTCAATTTTGGCATCTCCTCAAAATACATCCCTGTCATCCTCATTCATAGGTCTTTAGCTTTCTCTGAGGGACCAGCTTCACTCAGCAAAATGCTTGTTGTATCTCTTTCCTCCTCCTGGCTCCAAACTTTTACCTCCAGATCCAGCACAGACTCCCCATACATCCTGTAAGTCTTCCACTAAGTCACTAAATGACATCACTTGTGTCAGTATGACTAAATCAGGATAGTTTATTAAGGAGGGAGGAGTGGACTAGGTTCAGACATCAGGTTTGAAGTCATAGAGGGGATGAGGATAGCAAGTGGTCGATTGTAGAAATTAAATGAACCACACTCCATCTTGTGACTCAGTTTTGGAGTCACTTTCAGTTCCCTTTCTATTCAATTATGAGCCTTTATCTCAATTATGAGAATCATGCAAATTCTATCTTGTGAGAAAAGTTTATTCAATTATGGGAATTGGGAGAAAACTTTCTTGCATTGTTTGGAACTAACTCTCTATGGCTGGGAAATTGGACCACCTGTACTTACTGTTTAGAGACCCTTAACAAAGGACCAAGGTTATGTTGAAACACAGTCATATCCTAAGATTGATGTAAGGAGTTTTCTCATAATTATATATCTCAAGCAACCAAATTCCTTATCTGAAACCTGCCCCCATACAGATCAGTTAGTTATTGTTTCCATGTTCTTGGGATTGTATACAGACACTTGAGGAGGAGTGGGACACTTCTCTCCCTCAATTCAGGGAATTCATGGGCTCATACTCCCCCTTCCAATTTGGAAAATTCCTAATCTTTCCTTCAACTAGAAATCAGAAGACCTAATGTTGTATTGTTTCCTTTTAATTGTTTCGTCTTAACATGATAGTCTTGGCTTCTATCAACAACACAATGTTATCCAGGACAATTCTGAAGTTTTGAAAAAGAATGCTATTCACCTCCAGACAAAGAACCATTACAGTCAGAAAGAAGATGAAAGTGTAAGATTTTTCAATTGTTTATTTGGGTATATATTTTGGGATTTGGGTTTTATAAGATTATTCACCTACAAAAATAAATAATATGGAAATATATTTTGCATGATAATATAGGTGTAACCCAGAAAAATAATTAAAACAATTGTTTGGTCTTATTTGATTGTTGTTAATGTAGAAAAGTCTGTTTAGAGTCCAACCTTAAGCTAGGGAAGGAGCCTGATCACATTTTTTTAGGCAATTGACACGTATTACTTAATTTGATTGTTCTGAAGATCAACTCACGTTTTCTCAGTTATTTCTCTTTTTGTGTGTTACTGGAAGCAGTGATTAGGAAAGAAGTTACTTGCTGGTGATACCATTTGACTTTGAGGTGATCCAATAAGTGGCTATGTAGAGATAGTGCAGGCTGAGTGAAGGATGGTAAAGGTCTCCTTGTGTTTTTGACCAGGTGGGCTGGGATGAAGGTAACCTAGGGAAAGGACTAAAAATGTGGATTAGAGATGACCTTAAGTCTGAGGAATAGGGGAGGAGGGTGTATTGAATGGAGTCATCAACCTTTGTTATCATAATAAAGTATCAAAATACATTAGGTTCTATGCTAATCAATGTATCATTGATCAAGACTTAATTCCATATTATAGATAGTTGGACTAGAGTTATCGTTTAGTGTCTACATCCCCAATAATATATCCATCAGCCCATGTGTTCAAGCAGTTGTTTTTCTTCTGTGTTTCTCCTTCCACAGTTCTTCCTCTGAATGTGGCTAGTCTTCTTTCTCTTAAGTCCCTCAGCCTTGCTCTGGATCCTTGCATTGCTACTAGTAGAGAAGTCTGTTATATTTGATTGTACCATAGTGTGTATCAGTCTGTGTACAATGTTCTCCTGGATCTGCTCCTTTCACTCTGCATCAGTTCCTGGAGGTCATTCCAATTCAAATGGAATTCCTCCAGTTCTTTATTCCTTTGAGCACAATACTATTCCATCACCAACAGAAGCCACAATTTTTTCAGCCACTCCCCAATCAAAGGACATTCTCTTATTTTCCAAATTTTTGCCACCACAAAGAGCATGGCAAAGCCTCATTTTTTTCATCTGTAAAGTGGAAATAATATTCATTATTTTACCAACCTCATAGGTACATACACAGGTTTATATGTATGTAAAATATTTTGTAAGCTACAAGTTCACATAACATAGATTTAGGGCATTAGTTTTAGAATTAGAAGTTACCTTAAAGATCCTCACTGATCTAAACTATTCATTTTATAGATGATGCAACTTGTCACCTGAGAAAGAAGATGTGACTTGAGTAGACCACAAAGTGAATGCCAAAATTGGATCTAAAAACAGATCCTCTGATTTCACAACCTCAACATGACATATAAATATGAGCAATTATTATCATAATGTATTTTCAGAAAGATTGTCACTAAAATATTTTAAATTAGACAAAGCTAAGATATTGGTCAGAGTAAATTTCAGTTATCTGGAAAATTGATTATGGAAAAAAGACTTAGTTTCCCTAAATACCAGATAAATGGTTTGCTACTCATTCATCATTTTAATTTGACATTCATGCTTTCCTCATGATAATATGTCAAAATATAAAATAACTTGATTAAAATATATTCAATGACTGTTATGTGTGATATATAAGCATCATTTCATAATCACCATATAGAGAGTTATTATTGGCATGAGTTTATGGGAAATCATTTCTTACAGTGGCAGTTTACTTAGGACAAGGATAACAGAGAAATTTATACTATGAAATAATTTTGTTTACGTTCCAGATGTGGTATAATTACCTGAGTCCGAGTTTGACACTGAAATGGAAAGATTTAGAGATGCCAAGTGAGAATTGTTGTTACCAACTACTCTGTCCCCAGTTCAAAGAAACCAGAGCCTGTTTCCTAATTGTCAGTAATTGCAACTAAAACATATGCTTAAAGTTGGATATTTTTTATTCCTGAAATGTTTAATTTTGACCTTAATTTGACTTTAAGTGGCTTTTGAAGGTCATTTTGTGAACATAAAATGTTCCTGAGAGAGACCTTCAGAGTCAGAAAGACAAAAAGAAAAGAAGGGAAAGAAATAGAGAAGGGGAAAAGTGACAGAAAGAAGCATAGAAAGACAGACAAAGGAATTAAAGAGAGAAAGAGAAAATAATAAATCAGTAACTGAAATCCTTGAGACTATGCCCTGACTTTTGATATTTGAGTGAGATTTTCCCTATAATACAGCTTATCTGCATTGTGTCAATGTCAATAATGCTGTTCATTAGAGGAAATCTACTTTCAACTATAGTTGGTCAATTTGTATTTATTAAGCAACTACTGTGTACCAAGCACTGAGCTAAGTGTTGGCAATACAAAGAAAGGGAAAAGATAGCCCCGACTTTCAAAGAACTCACTGTCTAATGGGAAGGTAATATATACACAGTTATGCATAATTATGGTTTTGTAATTAAAAAAAAAGGATACAGGATATTGGAGACAGGAGGTCTTGGGTTCAAATCTATATACAGACACTTTCTGGCTATATGACCCTGGGCAAGTCACTTAACCAGCTAGTTCTTACTGCTTTTCTGCTTTTCTGCTTTAGAAGCAAAACATAGTATTGATTCTAAGATGTAAATTAAGGGTTTTAAAAGAAAAGAAGTGCACATGATGAAGTGGAGACATAAAGCTAAGGGAAAATACTAGAAATAATGAGGATCAAGAAAGGCTGATACTTGCAGGGATTCAGGGAATCAAGAAAACTGAAATGAGAAACAAGAAAATGACAGGCAGGGAAAAGAACTAGGAGAATGGAAATGGAGTTTCTTGTTCAAGGAACAGCATAGAAGACAGTGTTATTTGATCACAGAATAGGTGAGGCGAGTAAGACTGGAAGATTGGAAATGTAAGAGGGGTTCAAGTTGTAAAAAGCTTTGAATGTCAACTAGAGGACTATTTGATCCTAGAGGTAATAGGAAGCAACTGTAGTTAATAAATGAAGCAGTATTGAGTGGCATAGTCAGATTTATACTTTAGGAAGATCAATTTGACAAGAATGGTGGAAGGGAGACTAGAGTGGGGATAGACCTGAGGCAAGGAGACAAATGAGCATGCTATTATAATTGGTGTGATTATGATGGACTGACTGCACCAAGGTAGTGGTAATGTTGGAGAAGAGACAGATAAGTATATGAGAGATGTCACAAAGGCAAATCTATAGGATTCGGCAATAGATTGGATATAAGGCAGTGATGGGCAAACTTCTTAAAGAGGGGGCCAAAGGAAAGGAAATGCTCATCTGTCCATCTGTTTCTAAGGCAACTCTTTTGTATTGTATCCTACTCATTGTATTCGTCAGATTAGGAATAATGTCGAGCAGTCGAATAGAACATTTCAGAAGGCCACATCTGGCCCATGGGCCCTAGTTTGCCCATCACTGATATAAGGGATAAGAGAAAAAAATAATGAAGGACTCTATGTTGTGAGAACTGGTGACATAAAGGGTGGTGGCAGTGTTTGGGGACAAAAAATAAGGCTAATCAATTTAGGATATGTTGAGTTAAATGTGACTATTTGACATCCAATTGGAGACATCTAAAGAAGAATTTGGAGATGTAATACTGGAAATTAGGGAGAAAAGTTGAGGGCTGAACAAATAATTATATGTATAATTAATATGTTTAATCTTATATGAATGATATGCATATTATTTGTAACATGTATATATACATATGATATAAATATGGCATATCTTTATAGGAGTTAAAGTAAAACTCAGTGACCTAGTATACTCATTCTTTTATTTTCCTCTTAAAAATGAGAATCTGCCATATTCTTCAGTATTCTAGGTTGTATATGTGATTGAATTTTTCTAGGCCATCAAGATTATTTTGTTGCAATGTCCTTATTTGGTATAAGCTCTCTATGAGTGATTCTTATTCTCTTTGCATGTCCAAAAGCCATTTTTCTTGACAGAGAAAACATAATCGGTCTCATAATTGAGTAGTTCTATGTTCCTTATTTTGTTAGTTATCATTCCATCTACCTCTGATCAGTAGTCCTATCCTTTCTTTCCCAAATGTATCTAAAAAAAATCTTAGCTTCCCCCCCACCCCACCCTATTTTAGCACTTTCTGGACTTTGACAATCCTGTATCTTCTTATGAGAACTTGCATGATGTTTCTATTCAACCAATTACCTTCTCTTAATCCCTTCTTTTGCATAATTAAAACATCTAAATCAGAAATCTAGAACTGCCCCCCCCACCAATTTTTTTAAATGGTGTATGACTTCCAAGGTATATAGGCTGTAGTGCAGAGAGAGGGGGTTCATGACAGTTTTTCAAGCTTTGGCTGAGTTCTGAAATCAGTTAGGAGTTTAGAATCTTGAAAAAGAGTGGCAGTTGGTTTGAGGATCTCGTGGAGAGAGAGTCAGACCAGCTGAGCTGCTTCTTTGCCTATCTGTTGAATTGAAAATTGAGTCTAGCTTTGGAATATTTATTTAAGAATTGTTAGTTTAGATTAAACCCTTTGTATTTCCATACCCTATCTCATTTCCTACCTTCCTTCCCTTACCTTATATGTCTGTTGAGTGAATAAGGAGTAAATCAGAGAGTAGTTCAAGTCTGTGAGGGGTTTAACTATAATTTGGCAATATTTTATCTAGAGAAGTTAGTTAGTCACTATCTTATTCCCTTTAGATTTCAAAATCACCTTGAGAGCTGAGTTAAGGCAGGACCTTGCTCAAACCCCATCTCTGCCTCCCTTCCCTGACCTGAGTTTTCTTTAAACAACTGTTAGGGCTTCCTTAATCCACTTTCCTGACAAATCAACCTTAAAGACAATAAACCCTTTTGTGTTTCAACAGACCTGTTAGTTACTTTGTCAGTTAATTAGTAAGAGAGGGAAGAAGAGGGAAAGAACCAACATACTCTGGGCTTGAAGGGAAGCCGGGGTATCCATCTTGAAAGAAGGTGTAACTTCAAAACAAGTCCCTTCCTGTGAAATTAACTAAAGCCTGTAGTTAATTTCAGTTCAGTCTATTTCCCTCAGTTTGTCTTTAGTCTAAGTCCCAGTCTATAAGCCCTTCTGTCTTTGCCTGTTTAGATTAATTCATCCTCTCCCTGAAGATCTTTATTACCTACAGTGCTATACTCTCTGACTTCAGCCTCATATTATATCCTGAATCTCCCTATTCCATCCTACCTGTAACCCATATTATTTACCTAGCAAGTCTCTGACCATCTCCCTTCAAAATCCCTTTTACCACACACCTTTCCCCAAATTCTCCCCATTATATCTTGTTGCATAATTTCTATTTTTTCCTCCTTATTAGAATTCTTTTTTCTTTGTGTCTTTGTTGTTGAGAGCTGCCAGTTCATTAACTAGAATTTTATTCCATGGTTTCTTACCTATTCTTTCTCTAACCTGTGCAATTTATCCACTTGAACTCTAAAGTATGTGACAGACTATGCTCTTTTTTCTTCATAGGAGATGTAACCCTTAAAGTATAAAAATTTAAGCTCTTATTTTTATCTATTATTATCATAATTATTCATCATTGCATGTTCCGGCACTACTATAAGTTCCAGATTTCCATTCTCTGTAGAAGTTGGGTCCCTAGAGGATAGCTGACTACTTAACTCCTTCGGGGTTTTAGAGGACTTTGCAGAGCTCAGAAGTGCTTTTCTAGTATTATAACTCACAAGCCCAGACTGGTATGCTTCCTCCAATTGATTTTCTATTGGTATTAATTAGCTAGCTGGACTTTATGAACTTTTAGAAATGTATATTGAATAAGATGGTATTATAAATATAGCCAATAGAAACATCACCTTTGAATTAGGGGTACATCCTACCAAAAGTACATCCAGAGTCCAGGGTAAAATGGAGTCAAGCTTAGAGTATATGTGGCAAATAGGTTAACTAACAGTTCTTGGAAGTCCTTTTCTTCCCTTCATGGAGTTCTCATTATGTTCTTCTTGGATATGAGCTATACTTTTCTGTTTTATTTAGATTCTTAAAGCTTTCTTTACTCATTGGTTGTTTTTTTTTGGAGGGTGGGGTTCTTCAGCTCCCAATGCAGACACTCCCACCAGCTTCTACTATGTGAAGGATGCTGTTAGGATGCAGATAAGAAGTACAAATACTCCAAGTTTCTGAAGTCCATAGAGTCCTCTTCTAGTCAAGGTGGAAGGGAAGAGACAGATGCTCAGCTAGAATCACTCTCTATTCTATACTACCAGACACATGAATCCTCACTTATGAACAGCTTGACACTTTATAGAAATGTAGGACATGTGAGGGAATATATTAATTTAATGCTCTTGGTTAATTGATTTAATAGAGATATATGAATCTACTTAGATTCATATTAGAAAAGAATATGAAAAAAATTAGAGCTAGATGAACTTATAAGTTACTTTATATAGGGTCTAAAGATTAGAAATAAGAGGATCTTATAAGTTACTTTATGTAAGGTCTAATGATTCATTGATGGACTAAATCAGACCTTTTTCCATATTTGCATCTGGTCTTTATGGGCAAAATATAAGAGTCTCAGTTACTTCAACCTCTTTATAGATTACCAAAATCCTTTGAACTCACTATTGGTAAAGCAGTAAGATAGATGTTCCCCAGGAAGCTTCTGACAACTTGTAATAGCCACATAGTTCTTGAAAAGTCAGAGCAAAATTGGCTCCTAGCTGTCATCCTTGCTTATTTTCCTAGTTCTAGTGCATACTGTCTGTTGACTCTGGATCGATATGAACCATAACCATGCATTAGCACAGACATCTGAATAACCAAGCATTCTGCAATGCCAACACAAAGGTAAGAGAATCAGGATGAATCATCAAGGACTCAGTAGGGGCATTGTGCTTCTCAGTCCTTTTTTCATTTCTCTCCTAAATTCACTCCATTGACTTTTACCACAATGTTCTGTAGTTTTATTTTGCGCACATGAAACCCTGTCTCACCACCAAGCATATATCATTCCTATCCTAAAGATTCACTAGCAGTTCTTATATTTCAAAAAGTGTTGCCTGGGACTTTGAAATCCCTGACTATTCCAGGTACAAAATGAGCTATTTTAGTAACTATAATTATGCAAATATGTCTTGAGACCGAATGCAATGAATATAATAACAACAGTCTGAATGAGAATAGCAAAGCATCTATTTGAACAGAGTACCAAGGCAAATAACAAAAGAAATAACCAAGTAGTCGAATTATTAACTCTATGAATGGCATTCAACTTACGATATATTCTCTTATTGACAAGAGATGGAATACTTTTGACACCTTTTATGCTGTTAGCACCATATCATTTCTTGAATAATTCACATAGGACCATTTTTCAGTGGCTAAATGAGTCTCTGTATTTTGCTTCTCTACCTCTGAAATCACCATTTCTCTATGAAGCTAAAGCTGATGTTCACTTCTCCAAGAAGTTTATTACTATCTTCTCCAAAAGCTGTCATCTTCTGGACTGTCTTCCTCCCCTTTTGTGATACTGCCAAGTCAACATGCCTAGAAACCAATCAATAAATGTTCAGTTCTAATATTAGTCTTGCCCACAGACAAGTCTGCCCAACCCACAAACACCACCTTTAGGAAGCTGTCAAGACCTTTTTTGACCTCACTCACCACTCTCCTCAAATGGGAAGTTCTCCAGGCTCCCATCCTAGTTGGGTTGAGGCAAATGAATTCTTTTCAACTTCTTTCATGCCTCTGGCAGCTAATATTTAAAACATGTGAATTACTTTGAAGTTTTACTAAACTTCAAAGTGGTACCTGGCAGACCTGGAGAAGGCAGGGCAGGACAGAAATAGTAATGATTTCCTCATTTTCCCACCAAACACAGCAAAGCCTCTTGTCCCCTTTGCATTATTAGTTGGTTCACTTAAATGCTCTGGTATAGGATTCTTACTGTATGGGGTGGGATGTAGGTGTACATATATGATATATTTCTTTAGTGGCTTGGTGAAACCTCTGGACCTCTTCTCAGAATAATGTTCTTGAACCAAGTGGAAATGCAACAGTTCAGTTAAAATAAAAGTTGTCTATTTTTATATCTAATGAAACCAGAGATGTATACTTTTCCCATCCAAATTCACAAAACTCCCTGGAATCTTTTCACAGACCCCTCAGCCCATGGATCCCAGGCTAAGAACCCTTAAGAATCCAGCTCAGGTAGAAATTGTTAATGGATTAATCCAGCACTTCTGCTATATTCCCAGTCCTGCTTTAGCAGATAATATCTTCAGAGGTCTCCCATGGGTAGCGTAAGGGACTGCCTCAACCATATAGACATATATCTTGAATGGAAAGTCTACAATAATCTTCAATCCCAAGTTCCAAATCCTTCCTTCTCCTCAGTCCCATATATCTGAATTGTACCATTTAAGCATTCCCTTGCCAAGGGAAAAAGGGTCCAAGGGCTAGACATTAAATATGCAATAAATTCAATCTTGAGCTATAAGACTATATATTAAGAACAACCATTATTGTTAATGGAGTCAATTTAGGTGTGTATTCATCTAAATGAGAGACTATGAGTGTCATATATATGTGACAACACTTTTTTTTTTGATGTCCGAGGGGACAACTAGGAGCAATGAGTGGAAACTACAGAGAATTATGATTTGGATAAATGTAAGGAAAAACTCCTGAATAATTATAGCTATAATGAATGTCAGAACTATTAGAATCGGCTACTTTGGGAAATAGTAAAGTACTTACTTCTGAGGATCTATAAATGGAATTAAATATAATCTTTTCAGGGCTTTTGTAGGTTGTGCCCATGTTGTAGGTATGGGTTTAATTAAGTATTCCTCTGAACTCCCAATTGCTATTTTATAATTCTATGCCATGTTACAACACAAAATTTCTGGGCCTTCCTTCTTTTGTTGCCAGCAATGTGGCAAGTGTTCTTTGTTGTTTATGTCCTTTTTGGATGGTAATAATTTTTCCCTGTGCCTTAAAAATATCCTCTAAACCTATATTAGTGAAAGTGTCCCGAATTTATAACTCACTTGACTATTAAATCATTTGGTTGTTTGTATATTGGAATCTCATTATTTTGTTTTGGTATTTACATAAGCAAGTAAGTTACTGGCCACACAAAGACTCACTCTAGGCTTTCTCCACATAATCAAAATAATTTTGCAATAGCATCATTAATAAATTGTAATATGATAGCTATATCTCACCATAATTTCATGAAGCCTTTCTGCAAATCTCAAGTGATCAGTTGGGACTCAAACTAGATGACTGGCTATAATCCATATTAAAACTTGAGCCTTGGCAGCATAAATTCCCCTTAGCATTAGCTTGCATTTGCCATATTACTTACATCATATGCATGCATTTAATTCCTGAGGAATTAACTGTCCCTTATAGCACTGATCCATATAATACCTTATTTTCATTGGACCAAATAATGATATTAATCAAGATGTGTCATTTATCTACTCAAAGACAAAGACTTACAGAGGAAGAAATAGGAGGATATTTTATAGACTCTATTCTGCCAGATCCTGGCTTGTAAAATATAGATTGACATTTTACTTGTATGATATCTTCAAATTTGACTTTTTTCCTGGTATTATTAGGTAGAACACCTATCTCCATGACCAAAGTTTCAATGAGAGAAATTAGAGTCTTAGTTTGAAAATTTGCATCTATTCTACTGTTGTAAGAACCATCAATGATTTCAAGATCTCATGAAATCTCTCTTTTAGTCATCAAGGAAAGATAATGCATATTGTTTAGATATCTTCACAAAAAATGTTCTTCAACAAATTCAACAAAAATATATCTTGTCTCCTACAGATGAGGGACAATGTTAGACACAGAGGTAAGAGTGTACCTACAAAGAAGGAAAAAGTATATCCTTAATCTCAGGTAAAAAAAATCTTTAATTTTTGAAGAGGACCAATGACATCACAGGGTAATGTCTGGATTTAAGTGAGTTGCACAGAGTTGCACAGAGACTTACTGTCTCTTCCAGAATCATTGAAGTCCAGTGGTAAGATCAAAGCCAGGAAGACTTTTGATGGTTTGGTTACAGCGGTTACACTGGATGACTTAGGAATCTTTGATTTCTGACTAAGCTCTAAGCATGCTTCAGCCAACTTTGTGGCCATTAGAACAAATTGTTCCGATCTGCCCATTCCAACTGGGGAAGTTTTCACAGGTTTGAGTCCCATTGATTGCCCTCTACCTGGTTTTGCCAATCTACTGATATGGTTATACTGGGATGTTGTGGCTGAACATGCTAGATTTTCTTAGAGCCACAGTTGGGAATTGGATGAAAGGTGGATGATCAGATCTAAAAAGGGCTCAACAAGTCCTCATAGTAGAGGTGCTTGTTGTCTTTGAACACTAAATGGCTCTTTTGTTGATTTCAGGAAGAGAAAATGAGAACTTAACCATATCTCCACTAAAGCTGGGCAGTGAGAGCATTGAAACTAGAAAAAGAAATGAGTAGAGAAAAGAAATAGTTGGAATCTGCAAATCAAGCCTGAGACCTTGCTGATGGAAACAAATTAGGGAGAGAAGATGGGGTTAGTAATAAACAGGTCCCTGGTGCTATAGACAGCTTTATAAAAGATATGGGAGTTCAGCTGGGCCTTGGAAAATGGGAACAGTTTGGATAGGTAGAGAATGGGAGGCATTTGTGGAAACCTAAAACTAATACCTTTACATTTGGAAGAAGAAGAATTGGTAACTCTAAGAAGTCTATGAAGTGCTTAGACTTAATGAAACAGGAGGATTCTTTAGAGTTTTGAAGGTATTTCAAAGGATAATGTGATTTGGGGAAAGTACTTCTTTCCAAATCTGTTTGTTCATATTACAAATGAGGGAATTATGTAAAATGATCTCTTCCAGTTTTAAATCTGCAATACAGACATTACCTGACTCATTTAAAACTGATATTGATTTTTTAAATTTAACAAATATTTATCTTCTTTCCCATCTAGCTTCATTAAAGAGGAAAAATGAAAACAATACCTTCTTGACAAATGTATATAGTCAAGAAAAGAAAATTCTCATATTGTTCATGTCCAAAAATGTTTGTATCAGATACATTATTCATCACAAGTGGGGCAAAGTAGAATTAATTGTCAAACCCCTTGGAGAATAAATGCAAGCCATTTCTATTGGTGATATAAAGGCCAGTTAATATGTTCAAGGAAAATATTCTTTTATAGGGAAAAGGATGTAAGTCTTTTTTTTATTTCATAGCTTTATTCCATATATATAACAATACCAATAAACTATCTGGCAGTACAGAAAATTTCTCCTACAATCACAAAATATTCACTTAAAAGTTCATTTCTAGGAAATATGTGTCCCTCTACTTCTAGATCATCCTTCAGCTTATCTTGACTGTAGGTTTTTTTTTTTTCATTTTTTAATTCAGGAGCAATTTGATGAGTCAGCCATATGGGTATCCAATCTCTGTCCCTCATCTCCTGAGAAAAAGAAAGGGATGTCATGATGAAAATGTATGGTATTTCCCATTCTACCTATAATCTATTAAAAATATTATTCTGCAAGCATTTAGTGAAGAAAAAAGGTAAACAATAAAACATGATTTTTCTTTTGAAACTCCAAGTTTACAATAAGGGCATTTGTCAGTCAGTATGCAAGGATTCACAATGGCCTCTTGCTATTTCTTCTAAGTGACAAATGCTTTTTTAAAATCAGTAGCACAAGTAAATAGCAAGTGGGTTTTAAAACACCTTCACGTTCTTACAGTAAGCATTTTTTATATAATTAAAGACTGAAGTGTTAATACCACATGAAATTCCAATCAGTGAATGCGATACACCTTTATAGGTTATTTTTTTGTTCTTGTTATTTGACAGGAACTGAGATGCTATTATTGCTATCCAAATTCATTAGTGTATTAAAAAGAGGCAGTAGTTACAATCATTCAATTTCAGTTCCTTTCTGGGATTTTTACCATAGATTCTTAGCTATAGTTTTCAATCATGGAAATAGCAAACACACGAATAAAAAATGCTCAATTTTTATGTTTGATTTAAAAATATGGTCAACATACTATTTATTTGTTATTAGTACAACAGTAATTTTTGCTAAGAATTATGAACCGTTGAAACTAGGTGGTTCAGTTCACAAAGAATATTTGATAACAGTTGAAAAATTAATACATTTCTTTTTTATTTTTTAATTTCTTTATTTTTAAGAAAAATTTTCCATGGTTACATGATTCATATTCTTACTTTCCCCTTCACCTCCCTCCCCCATAGCCAACATGCATTTCCACTGGTTTTAACATGTGTCATCTATCAAGACCTATTTCCATATTATTGATAGTTGCATTGGTGTGGTCATTTCAAGTCTACACCCCCAATCATGTCCACATCAACCCAGTGTTCAAGCAGTTGTTTTTCTTTTGTGTTTCCTCTCCTGCAGTCCTTCCTCTGAATGTTGGTAGGGTTCTTTTCCATAAATCCCTCAGAATTGTCCTGAGTCAGATTCCTAAGTATTTTATATTGTCTAGGGTGATTTTAAATGGTGTTTGATTTATCTAGATCTGACAGAGGAATATTTAGATCTCCCACTAGTATGGTTTTACTATGTATTTCTTTCTTGAGCTCTGCCAGTTTCTCCTTTATGAATTTGGGTGCTATGCCACTTGGTGCATATATATTGAGCAGTGTTATTTCCTCATTGTTTATACTGCCTTTAATCAGGATGTAATGACCTTCCCTGTCTTTTTTAATCATATCTATTTTTA
>NC_058133.1:435411615-435481779 GCF_016433145.1 Gracilinanus agilis | reverse complement strand
AGAGTTTTTTATCCCAATGGATAATAAAGCTACTCTTCCCTCTCCGGGTTGATTACACTAAGAGTAAGGTTTGATTATTACCTCTTAATGCTCTCTTCCTCTCCTTCTTATAATAGTATTTGTCCCCTCTCCCTCCCATGCCCTCTTTGTGTGTAATAGAATATTCTGTTTTCTTATTCACTCAAGTTTCTCTTGGTGTCCCCTGCTATTTACCCCCTCTTTCCCATCCCCCATGCCATCTTAGATTATTTAGTGTTCCACCCTCACCCTGTTAATTATTCTTCTGATTACTATAATAGTGAATATTATAATAGTGAATAGAGTTCACAAGAGAATTATACATAACATTTATCTACATAGGAATACAGATAATTAGATCTCACTGAGGCCCTTAAAAAGGCAAATTTAAAAATTGTAAGTTTTCTTCCTTTTCCCTCTGTATCTTATTTACCTTTTCAGGTTTCTCTCGATTTTTGTGGTTCGATATCAAACTTTCCATTTAGCCCTGGTCTTTTCTGTGCAAATACCTGGAATTCTTCAATTTTGTTGAATGCCCATACTTTCCCCTGGAAATATATAGTCAATTTTGATGGGTAGTTGATCCGTGGTTGCAGGCCCAGCTCTCTTGCCTTTCTGAATATCGTATTCCAAGCCTTACGGTCTTTTAGCGTGGAGGCTGCCAGATCCTGTGTGATCCTGATTGGTTCTCCTTGATATTTGAATTGTCTCTTTCTGGCTTCTTGTAAGATTTTTTCTTTTGCTTGAAAGCTTTTGAATTTGGCAATAATATTTCTAACCGATTTCTTCTCTGGGTCGAATGTAGTGGGTATTCTATGAATCTTTTCGATGTCTATATTGCCCTCTTGTTGTAGGACTTCAGGGCAATTTTGCTGAATTATTTCTTTTAGTACGGAGTCCAGGTTTCTATTAATTTCTGGTTTTTCTGGAAGACCAATTATTCTCAAATTGTCTCTTCTAGACCGGTTTTCTTGGTCTGTCACTCTCTCATTGAGATATTTCATGTTTCCTTCTATTTTTTCAGTCTTTTGACTTTGTTTTATTTGTTCTTGTTGTCTTGAGAGATCATTAGTTTCTACTTGCTCAATTCTAGCCTTTAGGGATTGATTTTCGGCTATAATCTTTCGGTTTTGGGCCATAATCTTCTGGTTTTCGGCCATAATCTTCTGGTATTCCTTTTCAATCTGGCCATTTCTGGTGTTCAATTTGCTTATCAGTTCATTTGGTTTCTGAGCCTCACTTTCCAATTGCAAGATTCTACCTTTTAAACAGTTATTTTCTTGCCAGATCTCTTCCATTTTCCTCAAAATCTCAGTTTTGAACTCTTCCATAGCTTGTGAGGAGTTTTCCTTATTTGAGGAGGGTCCGGATGCTTGTTTGTTCTCCTCCTCTGTTTGCTCAGTTGTCTGGATTTTCTCTGTGTAAAAGTTGTCCATTGTTAAAGGCTTCTTTTTCTTGTTGTTATTCTTTCTCTTCTTAGTTTCCTGAGTCTGGGTAGCCATCATTAGCCCAGCAGCTTCTCAGGTTTATCCTCGCGCTCAGGGTCTGTCCGTGGTCTATTGGCTTCTGAGGTCTCAGTTCTAGTTTTTGTCAAGGTCAAGCCCCCTGGTGGACCCCCTTGCTTGATCCTCTGCAGGAGGTTTCTTTACAAGTCTCAGGGCTCTGCTTCCACAGTCGTATACCCGTCCACACTGGTTCCCCACTTAGGCTTTAGTTCCTGGCTGTGTCTGCCTCCACCCACGCCTCCGTAGTGCCTGCTCTCTGCTCAGCCTGCGCTCTGCGTCCAGCATCCTGTTCCCGCGCTCAGATTTTGCCTGCGTTTTTTGGCTTAATGGGGTCCTAAGTCTTGCTGCTCTCAGGAACAGGCCCCGGAGCTGCCAATGACTCGATGGGTGCCCCAAACTTGCTCTATTTCTTTTTAGCTGGCTTCGGAGCTATAGATGAGTGTGGAGGGGGTGGGGGTGGGGTGGTTGCTCAGCCCGCGATTTCGTGAGGGCTGTTTCACCCCTTTATAGCATGGAAATGCCTCGATTCCACGTACCTTCCACACTGTGCCCTGTTGTGGGGGTTCCTCCGTTCGTCTGGACTTGTTTTTATGTCCCCTTGAGGAGTTTTGTGTGTTTCAGTCAGGAGAGGTTAAGAGCTGCTTCTTACTCTGCCGCCATCTTAACCCGGAACCTACAGATTTCTTTTTTGATGATCTTTCTCTTTTGGGGTTCTGGTCTCTGGCTTGCCATTGTTAGCCCTGCTCCCTCTCAGGTTTTTCCTCACACCCAGAGTCTGTTTGAGCTTTCTAGGCTCCTGAAGTCTCAGATCTCATTGTTCTCAGGGTTAAGCCTCCTGGTGGGCCCCTTGTTTGTTCCTCTGTCTAAAGTTCCTTTAAGAGTTTCAGGGTACTATTTCCACAGTCGTGCACCCCTCTGCACTGGGTCCTCACTCAAGGTCCACTCCTGAGCTCAGTATCTGAGTCCTTTCCTGCGCTCAGGATCCATGGATGCAAGAGCCTGCACTTGAGCCTGCGCTCATGGTCTGTGTTCAGAGTCTGAGAGTTCTTTAGCCTTTTGGGTTCTTAAGTCTTGCTGCTCTCAGGAATAGGCCCTGGTGACCCCAGGTAGCTGCCAAGGACTTAATGGGTGCACCAAGCTTGCTCTAGTTCTTGTGAGCTGGCTTTGGCACTGTAGTTGGTGTGGGGTGAGGGAGGGGCTTACTCAACTTGCATTTTAGTGAGAGCTGTTTCACCCCCTTATAGCATGGAAATGCCCCAGTTCCAGGTACCTTAAATGCTGTGCCCTATTGTGGAGTCCCTTCGTTCCTCTGAATTTGTTTTTATGTCTTCTTGAGGAGTTCTATATGTTACGGTTAGGAGAGGTTATGCAGCTGCTTTTTACTCAGCCTCCATCTTAACCAGGAAGTTGAGAGGATTCGAAAGGAAAGATTTTGAAACTAAGCAAGAGTTAAAAAAATTACAAAATGTAAAATAAATAATTGTGATTATATTAAATTAAAAATGTTTTTGTACAAACAAAAACAATGCAACCAAAAGCAGAAGGGAAACAACAACCTGGGAAAAATCTTTATAACAAAAAATTCTGACAGAGATTGAATTATTCAAATATACAAGGAACTAAATCAATTGTATAAAAAAATCAAGCCATTCCCCAATTGATAAATGGGCAAGGGACATGAATAGGCAATTTTCAGATAAAGAAATCAAAACTATCAATACATTTCTTTAAAAAAAAGTGTACCAATTTGTTATTAAACTGAAAATACTACAAAAGGAATGAGAAATGACAAAAAAAGAACTAAAACTTTTGAAAATTTTAGCCAAGTAGTCAGAATTTCAGTTACTAATATTTTCACATTTTGTCATATAGTTGAAGATACCACATAAAAGAAATTTTAAAAATCACATTGAAAGCTAACTAAACTGCATGGTCTTGGAATACAAGCTTCATAATTTAAAGATTTTTTTTTTGCACACAGTATTTAGTTGAGAAAATCTCTTCCTTCACCTCTTGGCTTATGAAAAACATTTTCAAGAGTTCACTCTAAAGGATTAAAAAAATCTTTAACTATTATGTGTAGTTCGTAATTTTTTTTCCCCTTCTATTTCTTCTACCCCTGCTTGGCTCATGAAGTCAGCGATGTTTTTCTCCAGATCATCGATGCTACTGCTCATATCATCAGTTTGGCCAATTATCTACTTAGACATGGTCTGAAGTTTCTCCTTCATCTGCGGGAGAAGTGTATGAACCACAGCATTCAGGTCCTGTAAAGTTTTTGGGTCTGTCTCCACCATTGCTCTGGCTCTAGATTTCTGTCCGTTTCACAACTGGTAAGTCTAAGAGAAAGTAAACCAGATGTCTTTACTAGATCAATCAAGAACTAGTTCAGAGGATGACCAACTCCAAGGGCTGGGTTAGAAGCAGGAAAAGAGTTCATAAAAACATTATTCCACACTGAAGAAATTAGCCCAGTTAGGGGAAAGAAGTTACCAAGGAGATACCAGTTTGCCTCGTGCAAATTTACCCCTGCAGGCAGCCTTCTTTTGAGGTGGCAACATGGCAGCCAAGTGTGATGTAATGGATTTCTGGACTTGGAATCAAGAAGAACTAACTTTGAAACGTCCTGTAAACACTTACCAACATCTGACACCAGATAAATCAATTAACTTAGTTAATTAGCCTCAGTTACTTTATCAGTAAAATGAAGGATTTAAATTCACTAACATTTGAGGTCCTTTAGAGCACTAAATTCATGTTCCAATGGTTCTTCTTAAAATGGTTAGTGCTAATGGGACTGTGATTCCAGATTAAAATGTGTAACAAGATGATTATTTAATTAGTTAGGCTCATTAGTTGAAACAGTGACCAAGAAGGCCTTATCATAGTATATGATAGAATATCTGAGAACTTGATCCAAAGTTTCTGAAAAAGTCATATAAGGGACTACATGTTAAGGATGTACTCCTTGGAACAACTATTAACATTTTTTTTTAATTCTGTTTACAGGATTTCTTGACTATTAAGGAAAACAGGTCAGCTTGACCTCTAATTGGCAAAACATTCTGACTAGCTCACATTACTGTATATACTTGAGAAAGTAATAAAGTTACATTTCTTTTAATATATCCAATAATTCAGATAAGCTACCCACCGCCCCTGCCAAGTGAAATTGAACTAGTGAGGAAGATATGTTTAGGCTAGGTGTTATTGCCTGCAGTGTTTTAATATTATCTTAGAAAACTTGAAAATATCACCAAAATATTTTGTGAGCTCATGAACAATAATAGACTATATTTAGAACTTCTTTTGGTTCTTGTGGTTACAAAGCCCTTTTTCTCCAAAAACCCTATGAGAAAAGTAGAGTATATGTTGTTTCCATTTTACAAATGAAGAGACTGAGACCAGGATTTAAACCCAAGGCCTAGAACTCTAATTTCAATATTTTTGCCCATGGAATGTTATCTCACTAGAACTTATAATATGACTTCCAAAAATCTTTAAAAGATCTCACAGGGGCAGTTAGATAGCTCAGTGGATTGAGAGCTAGGTTTAGAGATGGGTACAAATTTGTCCTCAGACACTTCTTTGCTGGGTGACCCTAAACAAGTCACTTAACCCTAGGTGCCTAGCCCTTACTTCTCTTCTGTCTTAGAACCAATGCAGAATATTGATTCTAAGAGGCAAGGGAAAGATTTTTTCTAAAATACCACAAAATTAGAGGAGAGTTGATAAAATTCAGAAACTATATGAAGCACGAATGTTGCAATATTGACTCAAGTTTTTCCTCAAAGATATCACTGAATAAGTAATTATCATTATTAAAAGACAAATCTGTTTTAAAAGCATCATTAAAAGACCAAAATGTTTTCCACAACTTTCTAAATCAACACAAAATTTAATATCCACAATTGTGTACATTAAAAACTCTCTCAAAGGGATCCTCAATCCATATAAGGGTGACCTTAGAAATGAGCTAAAACTAGCTTTGAATTTATAATTTTCCCTAGAATTCTACTTCAGGGGGAGAATTAATGAGTTACTGGGTGACTGACTATGTACTACAAGTGACCCAATCTGAGCCATACTATAAATTCCTGTTTGACCAACCCAGCATGAACATGGCTCGGAACATCTTATAATCTTCATCTGGTTTTCATTGGATAGGAAATGACAAACATTTTACTTGGAAAAAATAAGACAGTGTTAAAATTGTAAAACATCCTCAGCACTTAGACCTTTGATGCTCATGTCTTGGATTTTTAGTTTGTGTTGTTTTTCTGTTATAAGAAATAATAGTGTGGTTTGTTTTATTACTTTGTTTTTTATTGGCACTATTTCACATTAGCTTCTATCAGTTCTGATTTTCAGACAGAAACCGCATTATTCCTTGACTTCTTTACATACAAAAGGAACCCTTGACATCCTTTTGCATAGGCAACACAGCTATAATCAGAAGAGTTTTTTTAATTTAATGATTAAATTCAAATATGTTTAATGTCTATCAGTGCTAAGTGCTATAAGCACAAAACGTAATTAACTACTGACTCTCCATGCAAGCATTTAATTGAACTAATGGCAAATACAAAAAAGTACAAACAAATAATTTTGATAAAAGTGAGAATGAAACTGGGGACCAGATGGAAACAGTGGAAAGTATGATGAATTTATGAGTTAAAAGACTTGAGTTTAAATCTTGGCCCAATCACTAATAATCTTTGTGACCTGGGTCAAGTCCCATAAATTCTCTAAGCCAAAATTTCCTCATTTGTAAAATGAAGGGATTGGTGTCTGTTACCGCTAAGATCTATTCTATCTCTAAATGTACGTTTCTAGGATTCTGCTATAGATAAGACAGGAGAGGTCCAATCAGAAAGGTATGAGAAATATAAGGTAGGAGAGATCACATAATTCTGGGGAAGTATGGCAAAGAAGTGAAAGAAGGCTTCTTGAAGGAAGCAGCTTCTTGAAATACGGCTCCAGGGCCCCAGAGAATAGCACCCTCTTTATACCAAGGGCCCCAACTTTGGGCTCACAAGAATCAGATTCTATCTTGGGAGAGGAGGCAATCTCAAAGAGAGGATGTCAGCTTTTTTCACCTATTGACTCATTATACCCTAACCCTCTAGTAGAACATTGGGAACATTTCTAAGTCAGAGTAAAGTTTAGCTCATTCCTAAAGTCTCCTCCAAATGGATTGAGAGTTTCTTCTAGAAAGTTGCTTAATGCCATGAATTTTTCTCTAGTATAAGCAATATGTGATTTTGTTCACAAAGATGAACATGGAAATAGGTATTATTGTAACACATATACAACCTATGCCATGTCACCTGTCATTTTGGGGAGGGGAGAGGGTTGGAAGGAGGGAAAGAAAATGAATCAGAAAATGTCAGAAAAAAAGATTATTAAAAATCTCATCAACATCTAATCTGGAAAAAATTTAGTTGTTTAGTGCACAAAATAATAGATATCGATTATGAGACAGCTGTGTTCACCCTATAATGAAATGCTTAAAAGTACAAAACATTCATGAGAATGCATTGACAAATACCTAAAACATTGAATGGTAATACAATGAATATTAATTTCTTTTTTGCTCCCCTAGGAGTTTAATATTTAGAATATGAAACATTGTGATTATTAAACTGTTTTACTTCCACCATGAAAACATACAATTTGTCAGACAGATTGAGAGACAGTGACAGAGACACAGACAGACACAGACAGAAACAGACACAGATGACAGAGACAGGCAACAAGAATGAGGAAGTCAATAGTCACCTCTCAGAGTTTTCTGAGTATGCAGCTCTTGCTTTTCTGCCTTTAAAAAAACCCACAAGGACTGTGACTAATGGAACCACTAGGAGACTCTTGTTGTGACTACTCTTTAGCAGTACTCCAGAGAACATGTGTAACTGGGAAAAGCCTGATCATTGAGACCCACTAAAAAAAGAGCATAGTGCAGGCTTGCCACCATTTATGATCCATATAGAATGTCTTCTTCCTGTGACCCAAATCTGGAAGATCTGAGAGCTCCCCTGATGAGTCCCATTATACCCTCCCTTAGCACCAGTTAAATTTTTTTTTCTGTCTCCACAAAGTCAAATTATGTGCATCTGGAACATTTATCCATATACCCAATTCTGTTTTAGAGTGGATTAAATGTACTTTCAGGGAAATACCCAGTACTCTAAGAGAGTCTCCATTAAATTGGCATGATTCTTAATGGCCTCCTAATTCCCATGCCCCAACAGTCTATTCAGTAGAGTTTTTAGATAATTCTAAAATTGTCAGTCTTTTATAAGGACACAGACATTCCAGAGCTGGAGAATCATTCCATCTCTCTGTACGGTTCCTCCCAAAACTAATCTTTGTCCTTATTATGAGCTGCAGTCTCTCAACACTTCTCAAGCTTCACAAAATACTCTCTTCATAACCCTTGAAATGAGGCTCTAACCTCATAATTTATTGAAGAAATTGAAACTCTTCACTAAGGTTATTCTTTTCTTTTCTCTTCTTCCTCTTACAATCTCTTGACATTATCTCATACTATTTTTACTTTAGCAAATAATGAAGATGTATTACTTCTCACTGAGGCCAAAATTTCAAAATGTATCCTTCTTCACATCCCTTCCTATTACCTCTAGCAAATTTGTCCTCACTATCCACCTTTTCTATAATCTTCGGTATTTTTTTATCTCCTCATTCATTCCTTATTTCCTACAAGGTTGTCCAAATCTCCTTCATCCTTTTTCAATAAAGTCTAACCTCCCAACTAAATAATGTCTTTCATCTCTTCTCCATTATTCAGTCAAAATCCTAGAGAAATTCATCTACACTTGATGACTCTACCTCCCTTCCTCTTGTATACGCTGCACCCCTGAGTAGTCTGGCTTCTGACCCCATTTCTTTATAGAAAATGCAATCTCTAAAGATATCAGGAAGGTCTTAATCACTAAATCCAATGGCTTTGACTGCTAATTTAACACCATTAGCCAGTCTTTCTTCTGTGATATTTTCCCCTCTATGAATTTTGATTTGATGACTCTGCTGACTTTTTTTGATTTTATTTTTGAGATGAATTTTGAGATGAAAATGAAATTTGATTTGATGACTCCTCCTACCACTCTTTCTCTGTCTCCATTTTGATTCATCATCCATGCCATGCTCACTAATTGTGGAAGTCTCTCAAAGCTCTATCCTTGGCTCTTTAATATTTTTGTTTCTACTTTCTCCTTTTGGTATCCTCATCATTCCCATGAGTTCAATTATTGTCTCTATGCAGATGACTCCCAGATCTAAATATCCAGTCTTATTCTGTCTCCTGATCTCAATTCCCAAATCAAGATTTGGCTATTAAAAATTATGAACTAAATATACTACAGAAGGCATATCAAGTTCAACACATCAAACACAAACCTCATAAGTTTTATTCCAAAACCAGTTCTCTTTAAAGCTTCCCTATTTCTGTTAAGGACATTACCATCTTTCCATTTATTTACGTTTTCAGCCTTGATACCATCTTCAACTCTTCATTCACAGTGACTCTACAGAGTCAGTCAATTGTCAGATTTTGTTATTTGTACCTCTATATGCTCTCACTCATGCCCCATTTTTTCCAATCCCACTGCCACCACCCAAATTCAGAACATTATGGTGCCTGACCTCTTATTTGGTCTTGATTCCTCAAGCCTCTCCGATCTGCTTTTCCCATAGCCTCCAAAGTGACTTTCCTTCATTGTAGCTCTGATCATAACACCCTCTTACTCATATAAACTCTAGAAATTCCATCCTACATTCAGAATAAAATATAAAATCTTTTATTGGATATTTAATTCACTTTGCAAATTGAATCCTTCCTACCTTTCCAGTCTGCTGAGGCATTATTCCTTTTCTTTCTCTGTAGCATGGCCATATTACTCTCCTTGTCATTCCATAAACATGACATTTGATTTCTCATCTCTATAACTTTGTATTGGCTGCACATTCCCTCCCCCCCACCTCCTAACTAGGCTTCTCATTCACTTATTCAAGCTTGCCTCAACATTCCTCTATAATATTTTCTCTGCTTCTTGGAATACATGGTTCCCCTCAGATTCAGCTGAAGTACTACTTCCTACGCAAAGTTTTTACTTATTACTCCAGTAGTTAGAGGACTCCCTTCCTAAACTAACTAGTATTTTTTTCACATATGTTGTGTCTAAATGTAGAATGACAGAGTTGAAATCCTTCCACCTACTTAAGCCCTGCCCTTATCCATTTATCAGATGAGAATGTGATGATTGTTAGATAGATAGGAACTAGGCCTAGGTACCTTCCTAGGTACAGGAGGAATTTAAATTGGATGAATGGCTGAAGTCATTTAAATTGGGTGAATGGCTGAAGGATATGGTTACATTCTCTGGGACCTATATAAAACCATCAAAGAACTGGTTGTAGAGGTAACTGCAGAGGGGCTAGTGGCAATGGCTCTGATTAGAGCAAAGTTTTCTGTGACAAGGTTGGTGAGGGATTGGGGGCACCTTGAAGCCCAAGGGACCCACAGTGAGGAGAGATTTCTTTCTTCAATGCACTGAAGTACAAAAACATCAACACAGATTTTCAACATCAATCTGGGGACAAAATTGGGAGTGGTGGAGTAACTTCAGCCTCACAGAGAAACTGAGATAGAAGGGAATGCCTCTAACAATTGGCTCTGAAAACTATTGATAGCAACAAGGATCCAAAGTTTATGAAGAATCATTTGGGTTGTTATGAATGCAAACTCTTCTTGACACTTTGCAAAAATAAGGAAAGAATTAGATAGATTTGACTAGAGAGAAACAAAAGAGGTCAAGGAAGCTCTAACCCAGTCTGTATTGAAGAAAGTCAAAATGGAAATAAGGAAATATGTGTGTATACAGTTGCATGCATGTGTATATGTATGTGTGTATATATAGAATCTTGCTGATATATACATATATTTTAGCAAATGATACAGTGCATTTTCATCATTGTTGTTTGACGGTGCTGTTCCCTGCCTGAGTTTTAATTCAGAGCAACACCATTGTACAATAACGTAGTGAAATAAATATGGTATGTTGTGGCAGAAATATTTTTTCTCCTTTTTTTCATCTTCTCTCCAACTACCTTCCCTTGCAATGAGAAAAACATTTTTTAAATTAAAACCAAAAAAATAAAGCACAGCCCAGCAAAATAAAGTCCCACTTTGGCCATATCTCTTTCTGACCTCTCTGTCACCTCTGTCAGGAGGTGAGTTATCCATTCGTCTTCATTCTTTTAGACTTTTATTTCATCAATACAGTGTTCAGAATCCCATGGTTTGCAATTTTTTTCTCTATATAATGTTGTTATCCTTATATAAATTATTTTCATACTTCTCATTTTACTCTGCATGAGTTTAAAGAGGTCTTCCTAGTTTCTTGTAAAACTATCCAAGAAATAAGGAAGTTTGGAAGAGAGGGGAATTTAGAGAATATCATTAAGCATAATGATATTCCATTATATCCCATGAAGAATGCGTTGCTTTTCTTTCATAGTAGTGGTGGTCATTTTTGGAACAATGTAATAACCAAAGCACATGTGTTCATCTAAGTAATATAAATAAGCTTTTTTTCTGGTTTTCTGAGTCACAACCAGGGAGGTAAAACCTTTCACAAATCTCTAAGCCTATCATGACCAAACAGGACTCAGAAACAACAACAAAAAATTAAAAAAAAAAAAGAGTTGAAACCCAAAACAAGAAGAGTTGGGATAGGGTGACGATATTTGTGAGTTTTCTTCCACTTTGCAGCAGTTGGACTACCTTGAGGCACTCACTTGTTTCTCATTGGCTTCACCAATGTCTCACAGGCAAACTGTGAGAATGAGAAAAATTCTTGTCAACGGTCAGTAGTGCTTGAATACATGGGTTGATGCAGACACAATTTGGATATAGACTCTTAATGATCACCCTAGAAGAATTATCAATAATATGGAAATAGGTCTTCATCAATGACACAGAAAGAAACCAGTGGAAATGTGCGTCAGCTACTGGGGATGGGGGGGGGGTTGGGGGAGAGAGAGCAAGAACATGAATCATGTAACCATGGAAAAATTTTTTCTAAAAAATAAACATAAAATTAAAAAAATAGAATGAAAAAAGTCATTAGTACAAAGTTTTTTGTTTGTTTCTTTGTTTTGTTTTTCATTTTTCACAGTTTGGCTGCAGTGGAGAAACCTGAAGGGGAAATAAGACAGAAAATAGTGGGTTTTCTTGATTTAATATTGTATTAAATACTGGATAAATTGGATGAATTTTGGATAAAACTGTAATTGTCTGTTATCAAATATGTTAGTTGTATATATGTATATATATATACATATATATATATATAGCCATGTTTTTACCAGTCTCCTTTCAGAATATTTCTATTAGAATGATGACATTTTCTGAGTAAATACTAGTTCAGAGATTTATATGTGAATTCCAGAAATATTTTGTGCTTACATGTTTTTCCTTCAGTAGATTTGCTAAGTTGTCAAGAAGGAAATTTAGTAATAGCCATGCTCCTTCAGTACATTTATTTTTCCATATGTTACCTAGATTTTAAGTATCATTAAATATTTAAAAGTCTCTCTCTGTGTCTCTCTATACACACACACATATATATTCAAACATACACACATATGTTTTGCATAAATATATGTATATTTATAGACACGAAAAATAGAATATAAAGCTATATGTCTATGCATTTGTGGTTATTATATGTGTAAATATCTATATGTAGGTATATGTGTGCAACTAGGTGGCACCGTCAATGGAGTCCTGGGGCAGAGTCAGAAAGGTTCATCTTCCTGAGTTCAAAACCTATTATATACTTATTCTATGTGATGCCAAGCAAATCACTTAACCATGTTTACCTTAGTTTATTTATCTATAAAATGATTTGTTGAAGGAAAGAGCAAACCACTCTAGTATCTCTGCCATTTTTAAATCTCCAAATGGGATCATGAAGGGTTGGACTCAACTGAAAATACTCAATAACAACATCATGTATGCTTTTTAAAATTAAAAATAAATACATAATACATTAAGAAAAAAATAAAAGCACACATGAAATAAATGTCAAAAAAAAGAAAAAGAAAAATAGGTAAATTAGTGCTACCAAATTCCTTTTATAACATAAGTCTAGTTGGATATGTAAACAAAGAAGAGCAAAAACACAGAAAGAAAACTCTAGAGTAGTTAGCATCAGATTGTTGTAATATGCTGACTGAGATGATGAAGACACTTTAAAAAACATTGGAAGACATGAACTGATGCAAAGTGAAGTGATCAGAATGAGGAGAACATTTTACACAGGAATATTTTAATTATAGTCAACTGTGAAAGATTAGTGTTTGCCTAGTACTTAAGAAAAATTCTATATTCTTCCAGAGAGAGAACTGATGAACCCCAAGTCTCTAAACTAAACCATATTTTTTTCAATTTATTTTTATTGCCTCCTCTCTCAACATGGCTAACGTTGAAATAAATATATTTTGCATGACTTAATATATATATATTATTGATATCATATTTCTTGCCTTATCAATAAGTTGGGGAGGAACTAGAAGGAGAGAGTTTGGACTGAAAAATATATATATTTTTAAATTATCAAATAATGAAAAAGTTGTAAGCTTCTTGAAAGGAAAGATTTCTCTCCTTCCTTTCTTCCTTCCTTCCTTCCTTCTTTCATTCCATTCTTCCTTCCTTCCTTTCTTCTTTCCTTCCTTCCTTCTTTTCTTCCAAACTTCCTTCTTTTCTTTCTTTCTTTTCTTCATTTCTCCCTTACACTCTTCTTATCTTCATCTCTCTTTTTATTTCTTCTTTCCTTCCTTCCTTCTTATAGATTGATTCATTCTTATCCACTTTCTGTAAGATTTGAAATTAAGTTTGGCTCAACATGAGTTATAAAGGTGAGATTGTGGTCACCATTTATAAAATATTAGCCCTTAAATCAAAAAAGACTTAGCAGCTTTTATGTACAAAAAGGTAGATATATGGAAAGTGGGAAATGTAGGAAGGAGACAGAGACTTGTCTAGCATACCAGCCTAAGTGCTGATCTGGTGAAGTCCAGCTCAGCACCTGGCAAGGACTTCCTCAGGTCCAGATCTCCAGATCTCCATGTGGAAATCCCAGTGGCATCTTCAGTCAGAAATCCACCAAAGCAAATCTCTTCCTTTAGCACAAGTTATTCACCCAGCAAGCCTCTCCAGCAAGAAAGCTCCAGTCAAGGACAAGTATAGGCCAAAGTGACTGCTTCTAAGAGTCTTCCTCCAGTCTGGCTCTCCAATGCAGAATGAATCCAAGAAAAACCTCTCTTAGGTGTGTCTAACCGAAATAGAGTGAGTGAATGAATCCTAGAGCTGGCCTTTTTAAGGTAGTTTTCTTGAAGTCACTTCCTGTTGCTCCCCTACTTTACGGGAACCAATCATAGCTCCTAATTTCTCTAGCACTGCTCAGGGAAGGGCAGTGGCCTTTGGAGGTATGAGCTTTCTCTAGTAAGTGACTTGTGAATTCTCTTACTTAATGGTTAGTTAAGTGCTAAACAGGGGTACTTTAAGTTCTTGATTAAATAAAATTAAAGGTTGCTGATGGATTACACTAAAAATACCTAAGAGAGTCTAATTCTCTCTTCACAACCCCCCTGTGATTCTCTTGGGAGATGAGCATGTTGAAATCTCCCAGATTTACATACCTAGTTTCCCCAATGAATCATTTCACACAACTAGCTTATATCTCTAAAGATCTGGTTAGAGGTACATATAACATTTCATTTTCTAAGAGAACTTACAATAGTTAAAGATAAGAGGTAAATAGATGAGAAAGAGCAAAACCAATGATTAGTAGGCTCATTGACAAAAAGCCAACTAGGGGGCAATTCCCTTTGGCATAACAATTTCCATTCACAATAAATGTTTTCAACCCCCTTCAGTTCAATTCACTACATCCCAAAGTTCATTCTGGATCTTCTGATGCACTCTGTGATTTTTGCAGGCTTCTTTATGGCATCTTTTCCAAACAGTTCACTCTCTTGATTTGAGGAGTTAGCAAACTTCTTTTCCTAAAATTTCTCTCAAAAAAGTTTTAAATCTTGGATATCATGAAAATTATACATTTCTGCTGATTTTAGCATCTATCCCTCTGTATCAATCAGAGTAGTACCTATAGTTTTCGGTCCTCTTTCCATGTACAATCAAACCCTAAAAGCCTAAATCCACCTCTATTCAACATATAGTATAATTTATTCTACAACCTCCTCTGCTGACATTTGCCTTTCAATGTCATTTTTAACATTCTAGAACCTAGACCTCACTCACTTAGGCCTTTCATACATTCCTACTTCTGTCTGCCTTCATTAATGTCTCTGGTTTCATCCACTCATTTACCAGACCCTATCCAGTTTGTAATATCTCTCAGACACAACTTAACTATTCCTAACCAAATCTTTCCTAAGCCACTAGTTCATATAGTTATATGTAATTTTTATTTCTTGATCCAAAAACCATCTGTTACACATATTAGACTGGCTAACATGATAAAAGGGCAAAATGACAAATATTGGAGAGGATTTGGAAAAATAGGGACACTAATACACTGTTGGTAGAACTGTGAACTGAATCAACCACTTTGGAAAGCAATCTGGATGTATACCCAGAGAGTTATAAAATTTTGTATTGCTTTAATATCACCAGTGGGTTTGTTTACTAAGGTTAAAAGGGAAAAAGAAAAAGTGTCTATATATTTTAATATTTATAGCACCTCTCTTTATAGTGGCAAAGAACCAAAAATTGAGGGGATGCCAATGAATTAGAGAATGGCTAAACAAGTTATGGCATATAAAGTAGCCATGAAAAATGATGAGTAGCTTGATTTTTCAAAAGCATGGAAATACCGATATGAAAGTATGAAATGAGAAATGAGCAGAACCAAGAGAACATTATATACGACAACAGAAATTTGAAAAGTAGCTTGCATATATCCACCTCCAGAGAAAGAACTGATAAATAGACATAAGCAAGATATGGTTTCATATGTTCACATATCGTTTTGTCTAATGATGCCCTCTCTAGTCCAAGGAGAGGAGTGGAGAGAGGCAAATTTTTAATTTAACAAACAAAGTATTAATTAAAACAGTTCTCTTGCTCCCTCTACCCTAGTGAACTCTCTCAGATTTGATGACAATTCCATTTCTTTACTCTTATATGATTAGACTGTAGGCTCCCTGATGGGAGAGACTATTTTTAAATTTCTTTTTGTATCCCCAATGCTTAGCAGAGCCGGCACTTAATTCTTTGATTGGCATATTTCAGCCATTTATTCAGTTTTAATAATACACATATTCAAAGAATCACAAAATTTCAAAGTTAGAAGGAACCTTTTTGGCAATATAATCCCAAATATTCCTGGATGAAAACATACTTAATATTTCTTCCAGTAAGTGGTCATCTAACTTCTGCTGGAAGATCTCCAGTGAGAGAGGGCAGAGTCTAATACATCAAAAGGCAGTTGACTCCCATTTTTGTATTATTTTGATTATTAGAAATAGTTTCCTTCCACTAAGACTAAATCTGCCTCTTGCCCACTTCAACCTATTGCTTCTAGGTCTGCCTTCTGGGATCAAGCATAATAAGTCTAATTCTTATTCACTGATATCTATCTTTTGTCACTTTATCTCAATGTAACCCAACATTTTCCATTATGTAGCTAATTGCAAAATTAAATGAAATTTTGCTTATTTAGAACTATCAGATTTGTGAGTATTCCTTGTGTTGGAGAGGTATTTAGGTAAAGTGGTTAGTGAGCTGACCTCTGATCCAGAAGATCCAGGTTCAAATCCCACCTCTTACATAAACTGTATAACCCTGAGCAAGAACAACTCTCTAAGACTATAGTTTGAAGAAGAAAAAAAAGGAGGATTAAGGGTGTATCAAGTACAAGAAGTCTTCTCTTCTGAGAGTTCCCTATACTAAGGAAATCACTGGTCTATTATTCATCTCTATCTTATATTAGAAATGCAATCATATCAGTTAGCATAATAAGGACCACAGAAAGCACTAGGTTCTAGGTTTATCTAAGAGCTTAGTAAGGCTGATTTTTTTTTTGTTATTGATGGGGAGGTTTTTGTTTGATTTTAGATAGAGAAAATCTCTGTTATTTCATTATTATGTTGAATTCCCAAATAAGAAAACACTATTAATACAAATTCTCTGTAACACAAAGTGTTGCCTGGAATCCTGAAAGGTTAAGTGACTTGTCTACAGTCCTAGAACCCATACATATTAGAAGCAGAAACTGATGCCAGGTCTTCATAAATACTGGGTTATAAGGCCTTGTAAGGTTACAAAGCCATGGTAATGCCCTCTAAAATACTAAGGGTTGGCTTCAGAAAATTACTAGTTCTCTGACTTTGGGCAAGTCACTTAATTTCTGTTTGCCTGTTTCCTTAACTATAAACAATAATATATATGATATATAAATAAAAATAAATAGAAATATATACGTATATATAATAAAAATAGTATATATTACTACTTACCTCCCAGAGTTGTTTTGAGGATCAAATGATAAAATATTTCTAAGGCACTTAGCATAGTGCCTGGCACAGACTAATCACTATAAAAGTGTTAGCTATAATAACTGTTGCTACTCCTATTACTACTACTACTACTACTACTACTACTACTACTACTACTACTACTACTACTACTACTACTACTACTACTACTACTACTACTATTACTTTCTGACGTTTTAAGAAAGTTCTAAAATATTTCTCTGCTACTATTTCAATTATATTCACTTAAGTTTGCATATAGAGGAAAAATGTCAAATAACTGGATATCTTTAGAGAAAAGAAACAATAGTTCAAAATGAATCAAAAGTTATTTTAATTTCAAATAATATTGGAATCAAGTATCAGATGTAGTGGGCCAGCTTGAATTAAAAAGCAATTCACTTCAGGTGGATGTTTCTTGAGCTAAGGAAAAAGTCAAAGAGACCAATGGGTAAGCAATCACCCAATAAAGAAAGACCACTGCCAGGGCAATATAAAAATTACTCTATATATTCTTTGGAAGCTTCTGAAACCTGTGAAAAATGCTCCCACATCTGATGGTAAAATCTACTAGAATTACTTTGATCATATTTATCATAGAATATGCATGCCTTTGTCAAGAAGAAGGTCATGATAAGTGATACACTATGTATCCTCCTTATAATTACTGTTATGTCCACTGAGAGTCAAGCAGATCTAATCCAATCTTTCTTCATGCATGCCTCAGGGAGCCAGAGAAAAGGACAGATCAGAGTCTCCACCCAGATTGTGCCATGTCCAATTCTCTTCTCATTACTGAAGTATAGTTGACTTAAAATAATGATGATGAATCACACCTCCCACCCCTTGGCAGAGAGGTTCAGAATGTGACATGCATTCTCATACATGGCCAATGTGTTCTTTTTTTTTTTTTTTGCTTGACTATGTTTATTTGTTTCAAGAGAGGATTTCTACTTGGAGAATGGAGGGGAGGTGGGTTAGTAGGTAGTATTAGACAAAGGAAAAAGCATCAATAAAAGATTTTTTTAATTCAAAGAATAAAACAAATATATAGAATGGAGCATGAATATTGTAATTTTGTTACTAATTCATTAAGCTTCATATATATGATTTATATGTGTATATATTTATAAGTTCTTGTATATTCAATATATAGTATAATTTCTTCTTTTTAAAATACATAAACTCTTCTATGTAAACCTCTGTGCTCTTATTATCTTGAAATGCTCATATTTGAAGACGATCCTTAATTTCACAATAAAAAAGTATATATGTGTGTTTACATATGTCTGTGCCTATATATGAGTATATGTATTTCTATGCGTGTATGAATTTGTACAGTAGGACCAAGTATAAGGAAATATATACATAATTTAATATATATATATGCTTTCTCTTCCTGCTCATGCCCTTCAGCTAGGTCACTCTGCAGCCTTTCATTGCCACCATCTTCTTCCTTAACCCCCTCATGCCCCCCCAAAAAAAACTAAAAAGAAGTGAAAGTGGAAGCAAAAGAGAACACAACTGGGGTGGAATGGGATGCAGATATCTGCTACAGGTAGCCTTCCTATCCACTATAGGAGGATCCAACACTTCAAGTTGACTGAAACAAGGAAAGCAAAATCATGGATAAAGGGACCCTACTGTATAAAGTTGAATCATATTTTAGATGGGTGTTTCAGGGAATTTGGGGGGAGGGAACACAGACCAGAAATCAAGTCAAGACCCTTAAAAACTTGGAAATCATTTTTAATAGGACTCTGATTCTATTGGTAGCTGAAATCTCTTTTCATGAACTCTTTCTACCAGTGGTCAAGTGTAATCCTAGCTTGACATAATAGACAACCTATGATGAGTTTGGATGTGATTGTGTGTACGTAAGTGCAAGAGTTGGGCCAATCATTCAGATGTATAATTTTCTTGAGAAATTTGACTTCAAAACATGTGAGTTGGCTATAGTTCTACTATGTTCAGTGACTTGCATATGTTGATTTATTTTTACACTTTCACGATAGCTAGTTTCATACTTAGGATCACTATATATAAACAAATTTAAGATATATTGTTGAAATACCTGTGACTTCTCTGGGGAAAGTATAACCAGAATATAAATGTTTCGGGGGCAGCTGGGTAGCTCCGTGGATTGAAAGCCAGGCCTAAAGACAGGAGGTCCTAGGTTCAAATCTGCCCTCAGACACTTCCCAGTGACCCTGGCCAAGTCACTTGACCCCCTTTGCCTACCCTTACCACTCTTCTGCCTTGGAGCCAATACACAGTATTGACTCCAAGACGGGAGGTAAGGTTTTAAAAAAAAGAATATATGTTTCATAGTTTATAATTTGTCTAAAACTTAGTAAATAAGTTTTTGGGGGACTAGCCTAAGATTTGTAGAGTTCAAGTGATTTTGCCCACATTCATATAGTTAGTAAATATCACAGGCAGGGTTTCAACCCATGTCTGCTTGACTGGAAGTATAGCATTATAGATGTAATATTGAGCTGTCTCTCTTTCAAAAATTATATAGTTAAATATATTTTCAGAGGTGTGACACAAGTTACCCTTGAGTAACAATAAAAAAAACCCAAAAACAATGAATCACTGGTTAGTGACTCCCCATGCCCAGTGCAATTCATGTTTTGGTTATGGGTTTGAGGTGGGGGGAATGGAGGAAGAAGGGTGGTTTAGGTGGAAAAATACTGTGTGTCATAGAAATTGGCTAAAATTTAATTTACCACTATGAATTTAGCTCATGTGTTCTTGGGGCTCTGACTATTCTTTTGAAAACAAACAGCTTGTAATTGAAATTCATAAGTTTAGCAAAATAACAGAGGGAGAGAGGGTCTTAAACATGGGCAGAATGACTCATAAAACATATCTTCAGAACAAATTCAGGATCTGAAACAGATTTTTGAATGAAATATAATTCACAATGATTTATTAGTTGTTCCATAAAATAAATATAACACAAGTTCTCTTAACTATCTCCTATATGATTATATAGGATATATATGATAGATTCTAGAACCATGGACATTATGATGAATAACCATATATTTTATGGTAGGAACTGTTGTATAAGCAAGTTCAAAATCAGAAATGTTTGGATTAATTCTCATCTGTAGCACTACCATATGTGACCATGGCCAAAGTGATTAACTTCCCTAAATCTGATTTCATTCCATATTAAAAGCAAAGATTCATGGTAAGGAGCTCTTTCATGTATAGATCAGCATTTTTCAACGACTTTATCATTAAACTCAAAAAACTGGATTTTTTTGTGAGTGGAAGGGGGGGTACTTTTATGTGAGTGGGAATGGTATAATAACTAAGTTAAAAACTGATATTTTTGTTTTCCAGACTCCAGGAGTCAATTGTAGAATCTATACTCAAATAACTAATTTCCAAATATAAAAAGGTCATATTCAGTACAACTGGCTACCCACTAACCACTATATCCACAATTCCCTTTAGCCCTAGGACCGTTGTAGAAGAGGTTTACTGAGGGGGTTCAGTGATCTGGGCTATTTAGCTCAGATGATTCAAGAAGGGTGCTAATGAGCCTTTGATCCTGTTTGGACCATTAACCTCTGTGAAACAAAATTTTGTTCCATGGCCAAAGTTTATATACCTCCTAACCCTATTTGGTTAGTTCTAAGGAAACTCAGAAGAGATAGTGCAGAATGGCAAACACGTATGTTCTACTGGGAGAAAGAAAACAAATAAGTAGCCATACTATTGGTGCACTTACATAAATATTTCAGTGGAACCACTGCTGATAAATTATGGGAACTCTCTTCGCAACCACCTGTATTTTCCCTTTCCTTTGTGGCTTTTGTTTGTATCATAAGAAAAGCTATGTGTTATTAAATAACACACATTCATGTTACCATTAAAGTCAAGTTCTTACCCCAAAATTACTGGATTACTAGAGATGGATGGTATTCAGAGCAGAAGAAAATAGAAAACAGCTCCAATCCCTTCTCCCAAGTACACCCTTCTTGTTACAATCGTCATTTAAATGTATGATTTAAGACATTAGGAAAAACAATATTTTAACAAACAAACATACACAATATAACTGCTTAAATTGGCCTGATTAACATTTTTGTTTATTTACATATTTATGGCTTTACTTATATCCACTCTATGCTAGTAGTGAATAATGTGTTTTATTAACAACTCTTCCAGTGTGCTAACATAAATTAGTCCTCAGTTGTTCTAGAAGTTCTAGAAAAATAATTATAATTATTATTATAATAAAATAAAATAATACATAATTATAAGATCTTATAGTATTATCAGTCTACTATAACTAGGGTATAACTAGGTATAACTAGGGTAGAAAACTGGTCCATTGACATTTTAAGGGCATTGACAGAATTTACATTTCTGCAGTATAGAAACCATTAAATTTAAGAGGAGATTAGAAAAAACAATTGGTTTAAATAGGAACCTAATAGATGACATGATTCCTCTTCCTAGTGGTTGTAGCCTAGGTAAGCTTTTTGAAGACCTAACCACAATCTACATCTTAATCACTAAGGAAGCTAGATGGTACAGTGGATAGAAATAGAATATATATTCCAGCTTTGTGCAATAATTTTGTGACTCTGGACAAGTCACTTAACCATCATTTGCCTCAGTTCCTCATCTATAAAATGGAGATGCACCAAGGGGGCAGCTGGGTAGCTCAGTGGAGTGAGAGTCAGGCCTAAAGACAGGAGGTCCTAGGTTCAAATCCGGCCTCAGACACTTCCCAGCTGTGTGACCCTGGGCAAGTCACTTGACCCCCATTGCCCACCCTTATCAATCTTCCACCTATGAGACAATACACCAAAGTACAAGGGTTTAAAAAAAAATGGAGATGCACCAAAAAAGGAAATGACAAACTATTCCTGTATCTTTGCCAAGAAAAAAACAACATGGGCAAAGTCCATGGAGTCAGGTAGAGACAGAAATGACTGAATAACATACCTAACTGTCATCACTTCCTCCTGCCATTAGCAACCATTCAAGCAGTAATCATGAAATTAATACTCTAGGATGTCAACTCATGGGGCAATGTCCAGGGCAATGTCCACTATTTTTTTGGCCCCACCAGTATGATGTGTCCTGGAGTATACCTTCCCACAATTTATCGTAGATTTCAAAGTTGATTTATGGGTATATTTATGCTGCCTGTCCCAGGTGCAGTTTTTGATTCTTGCCGCAAGACTAAAATTGCTAGTTACATCTCTAGACATTTGATTCAATAAAGCAAATCATGTGCCTGTTTATGTCTTTTTAATTGTGTCTGACTTTAGTTTTAGAGACTGTACACTTAGAAATTCAAGAGTTATTTGTCACAGCTACAGGCATGATTTTATAGGAATTATCGGAAGAGTGGGAACTGAAGTTGGGAAAGTCAGAAATTATAAAGGCAGGATAGAAGTTCTAGGTCAATGTGTCTTTGTGGGAGCAGCAGGGAATTTTAGGGAGAGGATTGGTGGAGGTGGGCAGTAGTAAAGCAGGATCTTCGTGTTCTGAAATCTTGTTCTTTTCAGCAATTAGCACTAGTTAAGCATAAATTTTTAAATCTATATTATTAATCAGTTAACCATTATAAATATAATAATTCTGTATTATTAATTGCTCATAATGGATCTGTTCTGTACACCAGCTTTGTATTGTTGCATATTATTAATTGCTTATATTATTTTGTATTTATCTTAGTTCTGAACTGTTAGGCATTACTATTATCCATAGAGGTTGTATAACCTCCCCGTGTCTCCCTCTTTGGTAAGGTTTTCCAGGAAGGTAGTGAAAAATCTATGCTAACAAATAATGGCAAGTGAGACAATAGGGGAAAACATGGGACATAATAAGGATTCTGGCACTCCAGGTAAATCCCAGAAACCTACACATGCTCCTAATTCCTTTTGGGGGGGGGTCTTTATTTCCCAGGAATAGGAGATGTCAACCAACCCCCAACACCCTTAATAAATATATAAAACTTGATCCACTTTTGGGGCTACCCCCCATCACTCCCAAGGTTACTCCACCAGCCCACAGGTTATTCTATTAGCCTTAGGCTATTTCACCAGCTTCCCTAATATACCATCTTAAAAGCCTCTTCTTCTTTAAATAAAATTCTTTCATACTTCTGCATTGAAGATAGTTTTAAGCCTCCCATTCTTTGGATGAAACCTTGCTACAAACTTAGCTCTTTTCCCATAACAAGACAAGACTTTCTGGCAGGCAAAAAAGATATAGTGGATAGAATATTGAGCCAGAATTGGTTAGAAACACCAGAGTTCAAGTCCCTCTTCAGACACTTCCTAGGTATGTCATTTATGAACCACAGCACCCTCACTTTCCACAACCAAAAAAAATGGGATAATAATTGCATCAGGGCTATTATGGTGATTAAATAAAATAATGTATGAAAAATTCTTTGCAAACCTCAAAGTACTATATAAATGGGAGTCACTATCATTACTATTATTATACCAAAACTCATATAGAGTATCTTTGGGGAAAATCAGATTCTTATGAAGAAGGAACATATGCCACAGTAACTTTTCAAAACTTGCTGAAAGTGTATAAAAATTCACAGTTTTTGAAACAAGCCTCTGAAATGCAGTATTTATGGTTCTAGCCAGACTCCCAGAAGCTGGATGTTGAATGTCATAAGATTAAAAAAAAAAAGTACCTCAAGCTCTTACCACAATGCTCTCTCTTATGTGAGAAAACTGGCTAAAACTCAGACTCAAAGCAGCTGGAGAAAGACAACCAGGCTTCTGTCTGACTGATCTCTTTGAGAGATGGAGGAATAAAATTCTCCAGCAGAATTTTATGAATTTTCTTGGCTTATTATATTTTACAATCATTTTCCTTCATGTTTTCCATATGGGAAACTTCCTTAATTGGGTCCACTGTATATATTTGCGACATCTGACTTTTTCTTTGACCACATGGGAAAGTACCACTTTCTGACCACTGCTAACCAATAAAATTTCAAGGAAAGTATTACTTTGAATACAGAGCTTTGCCTTTGAGTAGTCTATTAGATATGAGAGATCTTGCCTCCTGAGGTTTATCTATATAGCATGTTAGTAACTCCCACATGGTGGTCTTAACAATAGTCATAACTCAGCTCAGAGTATTAGCTTTAGAAATGGCAACAAAAAAGTTAGTTGAGAGGAAGATAGAGTAGAATCATGAATCTCTGACTTGGAAGTGACTTTGTCTAGTACAATCTAAGTTTGGTCTGCAATATCCTCTGCAGCATTACTGATATGTGGTCATAAGAGTTATTCATGAAATATGTAAACTGCAGATAGAAAGCCCAGTCAAGTGGAAATAGTACCACCTGACATATAATAGTACCTAGACATGAGTCTAGCAGTTCTAGGGGAAATCACTTTCCTTTTTAATTCTCAGTTTTATCACTGATAAAGTATTATTAACAATACTCACACTGCCTCTCTTATACAATTGTTGAGGACTCTAAATAAATAAAATTTGTAAATCTTTTGTTGAACTTTGAAGTCGTTTAACTTCTCTAGGCATGTCAGAAAATTCCCTAGTGAACCAAAGAGTTTAGGACCTCTGCTTATGGATGATAGAATTTCCACATTTGGGGATTTTCTTCTCAGAAGACATCATAGGTCCAATGGGTATTCGTTCAATATTAGAGTATTGGAATTCTGGACGAAAACAGCAATAGCATAAAATAATGGCATAATTTTAAGCAAAGATAAGCTCATGCAGAAAGTGATGTTGTACATTGATGACTATTATTCTTAAAAATGGTTTTTGATGTCAATTTGGATACATCTAATATTTCTATGTTTCTCATCAGCATATAACTCTAGGAAGACATATCTAATTTATTTTTATAAAAATTAAAAAACATTTGTACATGGACTTTTGTGAGTGGGAGGAGGGGGGAACTGATTGGGCTATTCCAGATCAATTGATGCCCCTCTAATCCAGTTTATGAAATTTTATTTTTATTTATTTTTAAAAGAATCTTATTTAATTAATTGATTTAGATATTTTTCCATGGTTACATGATTCCTGCTCTTTCCCTACCCTCCCCCCACCCTGCTCCTGTAGCCAATGAGCAGTTCCACTGGGTTTTACATGTGTCATTGATCAAGATCTATTTCCATATTATTAATATTTGCACTAGAGTGATTGTTTAGAATCTACATGGCTAATCATATCTCCATCAATCCATGTGGTCAAGCAGTTGTTTTCTTCTGTGTTTCTACTCCCACAGTTCTTTCTCTGGATGTGGATTGTGTTCTTTCTCATAGGTCCCTCAGAATTGTCCTGGATTATTGCATTGCTGCTAGTAGAGAAGTCCATTACATTGGATTATGCCACAGTGTATCCCTCTTTGTGTATAAGGTTCTCCTGATTCTGCTCCTTTCACTCTGTATCAATTCCTGGAGGTCATTCCAGTTCACATGGAATTCCTCCAGTTCATTATTCAGCTTATGAAATTTAAAAAAAATAAAAGGAAGGAGCTGGTAACAGAGCAAGGATGTAATATGATTTTAAATAAAATTCTAAGTATCTATACATTTTCATCCCATATATCCAAAAGATCAGTCACTCACTTAGTGACCCTTTAACAAGTAAGAATTCTCTCTCATTTTGGAAAGCAATCTGGACATATACTCAAAGCATTATAAAACTATGTATACTTTTTCATCCAGTAATACAATTATTAGGTTTATGTGATCAAGGAAAAAGGAGGAGAACCTTTATGATCTAAAATATTTATAGCAGCTCTTTTTGTGGTGACAAAAAACTGGAAACTGAAAAGATGCCCATCAATTGAGGAATGTCTAAACAAGTTGTGGTATAAGACTGTGTTGGAATATTATTGTTTAATTAGAAATAATAAATAAGATGAATATAAAAAACCTGGAAAGTCTTATATGAAGAGATAGAAAGTGAAATGAACAGAACCAGGAGAACATTGTATACATTAACAACAATTACGTATAATGATCAATTGTGATTAACTTAACCATTATCAACAAGACAAGTATCCAGGACAACTCCAAGGGCCTAATGATGAAAAAGGCTATCCATAGACATAGAAGGAGAAGACAGAGTATTAATGCACATTGAAACATACCATTCTTCACCTTATTTCTTCCATGAATTTTTCCTGGTGTAAGAAATATGTATCTTGTTTGACAGCATGACAAACAAGGAAATATGTATTAATGATAATATATATATATATACACATACATATATACAACTGTATCATATTAACTGCTGTTTTTGGGAGGGGGAGGAGTGGGAGGGAAAAAAGAATAAATATAGATTCTTCAACATAGCTAATGTGAAAATTTGTTCCTCTTTGGTGAGTATATTTATTATAATTTATAAAAATCATATATTATATTATGTTATATATATAAAATAAAAATAAATGGTATGAAAAACAAGGTCATAGTTTTATATATAATCTTATCTTTTATCCTTTACTAAAATATTCACACTTGTTGAACTTTAAGTCCATAATAAAAGGGAGAAGGTAACTGATTCAGGAGATAGCTTTGAGGAATGGAAGCTCTCTAAGTCAAAGGGATATCCATTTATGAAAGAAGAACCCAGACATTGAGAGGGAAGCATTCCTTGGCTTTCTTTGAGAAGATGAGATTTCTGTATCCTGACTTCACTCTTAATGTTCAGTGGGAGATGACGAACCCAGCATGGAGGAGATTTAGACAGTAATGGCAAGGACTAAAAGCTCTGAGTTGAGAGAGAGAGAATTAGTTCTGACATTGGTAGGAGCAGTCTGAGCTAAGCAACCTGCCTAATAGGAGATACTGTCCTTAGCGGGAAGCAGCAGGAAGACACCATGATAGAAGCAAAAGGATATCAGGGGCTTATAATCCCAGTGGTGTAAGTTACCTGAGTCACGTGTGTTCTCTATATTTGTACTTCTTTAATAGTATACTGTATGCGTGGCCACTAATTTCACTGACAATATGGAAGCTGGGGTTGGTGCACTCCAGGTTTATGAAGGGAATAATCTATTATGATTGTGTAGAAAATCTCATTGAAAGTCTTTCTTTTAGTTGCTTTTTTCATTTAGCTGATTAATGATAAAGACAAATGTGGCAATAGGGGTGTTAACCCAGAATATACCTTGAATCTAGAGGTACAAGTGGTGAAGTAGTCTGGAGATGATGCATACTTACTGAAACAGAAAAAGTTTCAGTGCCATACAGACTAAGTTAGTCAAATGTTCGAAGTATTTACTAATTTAAAATAAAATAAAATTCTTTCACCTGGTATCTCTTTCATGATCAATCCCAAAGCTTCTTTGAAAAAAGATAAAAAGAATTTTTTTGAGGATAAAAAGATTAAATGAATATAAAGCAGTCTAGAAATATTGCAATATCCAATAGTATTTCCTAAGGGAAAATTTAATTCTATAGTTTGAGAGAGAGAGGATACTCTAAGAGCATGATTTTTCAAGCCAACCTCCCCATACACATAATCCTTTGCCTAAGGACATGATGTAGGAAACTCCAGAAGAAGAACTCCTTCTACCAATACAGATTGACCACTGTCCTACAATTTATAATTTTAGATAATTGCCTATTCCCTGAAAGCTTATATAATCTGTCAAGAAATGGGATTTGAACCAGGGTCTTCCTGAATCCGAGGTCAACTCACTCTCTACATCTCCATCCTGCCCCACTTTTATGTCATGTTTTCAAAAAACAACTATGCCCACATTAGATTTACATTTAATCACTTTCTAATTCAAATTAGTGACAACTTTATGGTACCTGAAGAGAGTGTTTACAGTGGAATGCTAATTTTCAAACTGATTCTACTGTTTATACTTAGGTGCCCATGTTCTTGTAGTTGAAGTCAACTCTTAAAAACACATGCCACTTGGTGGTCTGAGTCAGAATCAGGATCAAAATCAGTTGGTTCTCAACACAAATTGCTTTGGTTATCCACTGAAAAGCACAGGGGACAAAAGAATAGGTTGTTGTTGCTCAATACCATCTGACCCTTCATGGTCCAGCATGGGGCTTTCTTGGCAAAGATACCAGGGCAGTTTGATATTTCCTTCTCTAGTAATAAAATAAGCTTAAGAGTTTAAAAGAATTTAAGTTTAAAAAAGGTTAAGTGACTTGCCTAGGGTCACACAGCTAGTGTGTGTCTGAGGTCAGATTTGAGCTTAGGCCTCCCTAACTCCAGGACTACCACTCTATCCACTGAACCATCTAGATACCTCAAGAGAGGGAAAGAATACCAAAGGAGGTTATATTTTCAGATACACATGAAGGAGCTGAAGTCTCTCTATTTTTATTATTCTACTCTAGAAACCTTCTTTATACAATTTAGGATCAAATTTCATGTAATGTAGCTTGCCTCAAAGTATGGGATTTATAGAAAAACAGAACAGTCAAGACTAAGAGGGAACTTAGTCATTATCAGACCATCAAACCTTTCCATCAGACTTAGAGCTAAAATTTGAGCTCCTTGAGAGTAAAAACAATCTTACTTTTTCTATTTATATCTCAAGAATTTAGCACAGTGCTTTGCACATAGTAAGCACTTAATACATGTTTTATTCATTCATTCCTTCATTTTTCTAACCGTAACTTCCTCCCAAAGTAGGAATCCCCTCTATACTAGTAGTCAAAGTAATAATGAGTCTCTGTCCTATCATTCCTAGTAAAACTCAAGTTTTCAGTCACCCCATGTAAACTGTTCCATTTCTACATAACTTAAAACCAAGATCCATGGTTAGCAGGAGATGAAAATAACTGAAGAATAAAACAAGGTCATATTTCTCCCAAAGTAATTTAACAACATCAGACAAACAGAATCCTTAAGCTAATATTTAGACTTGTTTTCCAATATATTCTTAAATTATTACTTGCTGAAAGTTCAAATTAATTCAAAAGAATGTCAATTTGCATATAAGTATCTAACATCAAGCATCTTAGACATCCAAAGTCGGGTTACCAGGAAAAACTATTTAAAAAGTATAGCTTTATAGTTTCATGTCCCACCTTTCCCTGGCTGTCTTTCTAGTCATCCTCAACCCCCCAAAATTAGTAATTGGAGTTCCACATTTATTTTTTCCTTGGGAACTACTATATGAATAAAAAATTATTTAGTCCTGTAAGATTCACTAAGTGCTTTCTTCACAACACCATTGTGATATAGTTATTATCCTTATTTTATAGATAAGAAAGCTGAATCTCAAAGGTGTGAATTTGCTCTCTCATGACACTATTACCACAACTTTTGGCTCCTATGGTCTAGATATAGCTGATAAACCTTCTTAGAGATGGTACTCTTTGTCTTATGCTCCAATCAAGATCCTCCCATGTTTTTTCCCTCCAACTTCTCTAGAATATCTGAATTTGATTTGTTTCCAGTCCTCTCCTAGGGGCATTCAGATTCTTTTCAACCATCAAGCTAATTAGGAATGGAATGAATAAGAAATTTATAAAAAGGTCTCTAAATGTCTGAGAGTCTCATAGCCCAATGAACAAATTAAATTTGTTCATTTATCAAGAGCTTCTGATACATCAAGGACTATGCTAAGTGCTGAGAAAAGAAATAGGAATTCAAACCAATCTCTTCTTTCAAAGAATTCACATTCTAAAAAGAGAAAATGACACGTAGGAAAATTGAGATATTGGCAGATAGAAAGGCTAAATGTCACAAAGGTTATAATGACAGTATGGTTCAAAAGGATCAGATTCCTTAACATATAATTATAGGTCCCCATCCCATTATAATGTGACAAGAACTTTTATGTAACAAGTAGAAGTAGAATTGTTTTGATTATGTGTGGTTCATTAGATACTGAGATGTACACAAAATGGTTTTATTCATTTTTGCTTTTCATTTATTTTGATATTAGTTACCCAACTGGTGGTGTAGACAATAGAGCACCGAGCTTAGATTCAGGAAGATCTGAGTTTAAATTTGGCCTCAGATTCTTACTAGCTGTGTGTCCCTGAACAAGTCACTTATCTTCTCTCTGCTTCAGTTTACTCAACTATAAAATGGAGATAAGAACAGCATTTACCTCAAAGAGTTGTGAGATCAACTGAGATAATAACTGTAAAGCCTTTAGCACAGTCCCTGGCATATAGTAGGCATATAATAAAAGTTTGTTCATCACCAACACTACCACCACTCCCTACCCCCAACCTTGTACACTCACACAGTTTATTTGAATGATAATATAGACTCAAAATATATTTTAAGCTATGACTTTCACTGAAATAGGGTATTAGAGTTCTGTTGTGTGCTCAGACCACAAAAAATGGCATTATCCAGAACTGATGGGAATTCAAGATGAAGGCAGAAATCTAGAGACTTTTTAACCTCTTCAGGAGAAAACAATCCCAAGGTGGTAAGATACAGGGAAGACAAAGAAATAGAAAGAACTAAAGTAGGCAATGAGGAGTGCAACCCCTTTGGTTCTCAGACAATGGGGCAAAAATCAACCCACATTACTGTAGGAAATGTTATGCAACAAAGAGAGATCCAGACTTGGACTAAGTTAGTTTCTTAGACACTTAATATCTGTGTGATTCTGTACATGTCAATAAACTTCTGTTTTCCTCAGGGCCCTCATCTATAAAATAGGGATAGTGAGGATAAAAGATAATATTTGTAAATTCTTGCATATCTTAAATCACCAAATATTGGTTTTATTATTTAAACAGACCAAAGTTTATACCTGAGGTATCAAGTTAGAGCAAAGTAAGACACTTTCTTTTGTCTCAGTATGAATTAGCCTACCTAGCTCTCCATCTCAAAAGTTCTATAATGTAGCGAGCTCTTCCAACTTAATTTCCATAGGTAAGATCCATCCTGCTTCAGACTTTGGGATCAATTATAGTCCTATTAAGGGAGGGTATAAGAAATGTTACCTTAACAGCCCCACATTGAATCAGTTTATTTATGGGTCTCAATTTGAATCAAGAACCCTAGTTCCCAAATCCATCAGTGATTGGACTTTTTCCTGGTAGGTTCCCCAGTCCCTCTAAAGACTATTTGTCCTTGATCTATAGCTACCAATGCCTAGGTTCACAAATTATACTTTAAAAATACCTTCTGTCCTAGAATCAATATTGTTATATTGGTTCCAAGGCAAAAGAACAGTAAGAGCTAGGCAGGGAGAGCTAGGAAGTGTCTGTGGTCAGACTTGAACCTGACTGAATTCACTGAGCCAACTAGCTGCCCTTTCCCGAGTTGCCAATGCCTAGGTTCCTAAATCATATTTTAATTCCCTAACACTTGGGTATTATGTCCCCTCATTTTATTTTCTCATTGATTTAGTTCCTTCTCCTAAGTTCCTTATACCTTCTGAGGTGAGTCTCCTTCAAATGCCACACACAATAATGATGCAATAGAAGGATTGATGGATTTAGAGCCAGAAGACCTGAGCTCAGAACTCCGGTCATCCCCTTACTACTTATATAATCTTGGGTAAGTCATTTTACCTCTCTGAGTATCAGTATCCACACCTATAAAAATGGAAAACAAAATGACTTCTGAGGTTTCATTCAGCTCTGTCTATGGCCTTTCTTCTTGATTCTTCATTCATCTTCTTCACTCCCACCATACTTCCATTTACTATTTTTAAAAACCCTTAATTAGCTACAAAAAAGCTACTAACTAGATGACTTTTCTTCAGTACTTTCTATTTACTTACCTCTCCTTAAGCTACTTTCCTAACTCTTCCTGATCATTTCTTACCCATCCTTAATTTTGAAAACTGAAGACAAGAGAGATCAAGTAACCAAGTTATCCAAGATCAACCATCTAGATAGTGACAGAACCTAGAATGAAGGTCTCCTGTCTAGTAGTCCCATGCTCTTTACATTATACTACACAACCTTGGGCTCCTACAGGAATCTTTATGTCCATTCATCTAAAAAGAGTGAACCTGTCAGTGCCCTCTCCAAGATAAGCTCTAGCCTCCAGAAGTAGCTGCATATTTAACATTGACTTAATTTTTTTCTGAAAGTATTCCAGCCTGTCATATTTGCATACTTAAGACTGTTTGATTCAGAGACCACAGTACAAATATTTTCTTTTAAAATCTTTGTAAGTATCATGATATATACAAATATTCTACAAAAAGTTCATTCTGTTTTCCGTGAAAACAGTTGCATTGAAAAATACTTGGCTTGATTCTTAGAAAAACACTTAAATCATTTCTTAACGTTGAAACATCAGATAGTAGGCTTTCTGAAGAAACAGTCTTTATGAAATTGCTAAAAGAAAACAAAATACAGTGACACTGCTAGGTATTTAGAAATTCCTCTGTGGTAAAAGTATTTCAGTGCTTCCAAAAAATACCTGAGTTAAAGTGATTAATTATTCCTAAAAGACCTTTTTCAAACCACTGTTTATTTTAGAGTGTACAATCCAGCAGGAACCCAACAATTGCCTCCAAGTGCCCCCAACTCCTTCCAAGAAAATCTAGGGAAAACAGTGACTGATCCATAGGCCTATACCTATCAAATCTGATACAGTAATTTGTTTGCACTCAAAGGGCCAGGAGAGTCAAACATTCTCCATGTTGATATTGCTTTCAACCTGGACTATACTGGTCTCTTGTCATCATGTTGTTGTCTTATTAGAGCAAATGGTTCTAAGGTCTGAAAACTGACCCTTGGAGGTTTATGAGTGAAATACCACCTAGAATGCTATTATCTTCAGGAAAAGGTAAAAGGAGATTGGGAATACTTTAACTCTGTAGCAGGTGGTATTGCCAGCAAGTAAAAATGGTGCTCTGTTTGGAAATCGTGGGTTCAGGTTAGTTGGATGTTTCTACATAGACTTTGACTTGGCAGATGCTGTCTCTGTTACCTAAATCTCATAGGTCACTTTCAGCGTTGCTTTTGGCTTAAAGGAAACCATCTCCATTCCTGTAATTTAAGATTTGGGCCAGTGTTTATTTGGTATTATTTTTCTGCTATTTTTCTCCTTTTCTTTCACCCAGTTTATTGTTCTGCAAGAGATTCGTACACTGAAAGTACTATCTAATGCATTCTGGACCTAACCTTTTCAGTATACTTTAAATCTTGGGGCTCATTTATTTCTTTTGTTGCTATACCCCCAAAATAGCACAGCAAGACAGAGCTTTATCTGTTCAAGAATGGCACAAACGCCTGGAAAATATTCAAGGTGAGAATGCATTGTTAGTAAAAGTGAACTGGGAATCAGTCTCACTCTGGCTCTGCCCATGACTAGCTGCCTCAGGGGTCTGCCATCGGTAGAAATAAATGATATATAATTCAAACTGAACACTCTGCTTGCATGAATGTGATTTTTCTTAAATGGAATAGAAGGGGAAAACATGTTCACATACAAGAATAATTAAACTTGGGTTTTAATCTTCAAAAAAGATATACAAAAAGTCACGATCCTTGGGAATTTGGGAACCAAAATGGCAACAAAACCAGGTTAATTAATAAAAACAAAAATTACAGTTTCCAGAACAAATACTATATCTGCACAGAATAAAAACTCCCCAAGAGTAAGGGTTGATTTACAGTTTATCTTTCTCTCCTTTCAGTGGCCACCTCAGTCATTACGTATCTTTTCATAAATATGTGTAAGAAGCGTTTGTGTGCATAGCAGGTATAAGTGGAGTCTGGAGCCTGGCCACACTCACTGAGAGGTAACCCAACTTCAGCTTGCCACTTAACTCATTTACAAACCCCAAGCTTAATAATGATCTAGCAATATCTTGGATAATTAATTGTTAATATCTAATAAATTAATAATTTTATAAGAAGTATAAATATTATAAAATGTATTATTGTATTTGTCTAAATTTATATTTTATAAATTAATATTAATAATTTATTAATATGTATTGATTCACTTGCTAGCTCAAGCTCTCAATTAAATCTTAATTTAAATTAATTAAGTTAATTTAAGCATAAATCTAAAATGTAATCTTAAAGGACTAGAAAAATCTAATTTCCATAAGAAATCACTTTATATTACTATTTACTTTATTAACTTGTATTTAAATTAATGTCAAATGATTCATTTAAATGAATGTATATGATCTCCAGGAATTGATGCAGAGTGAAAGGAGCAGAACCAGAAGAACGTTGTACACAGAGACTGATATACTGTGGTAAAATCAAATGTAATGGACTTCTCTACTAGTAGCAATGCAACGACCCAAGACAATTCTGAGGGATTTATGGAAAAGACACTACCCACATTCAGAGGAAGAACTACAGGAGAGGAAAACACAGAAGAAAAGCAACTGCTTGAACACATGGGTTGATGAGGACATGATTGGGGATGTAGACCTGAAAGGACCACACCAATGTAACTATCAATAATATGTAAATAAGTCTTGACTGACCACACATATTAAAACCAGTGGAAATGCAAGTTAGCTATGGCAGGGGGAATTTTGAGGGGGTGAAGGGTAAAGTAAAAACATGAATTATGTAACCATGGAAATTTTTTCTAAAAATAAAAAAATAATAAAAAAATGAATGTATATGGTATGTGCATATATGTAGGTGTTCATATGCACATACATGTGTTATGTATATGAATGAAGGCCAATGCCACTTCTAAAGTTATCTCAAATCCTCAAAATATTAAGGACTGTCTCCTCTTCAATTGTCCAGAAAATAGCTACCAAATCATTCTACTCACGCTAGATCAGGGGTCGGCAACCTTTTTGGTCGTGAGAGCCATAAACGCCACATTTTTTAAAATGTAATTTCATGAGAGCCGTACAGTGCTCACAGTGTGCGCTCCTGTAACAGCGCCTGAAAAAAAATTGACTTTATGGCTCCTGCAGAAAGAGCCATATCTGGCCCTCAAAAGAGCCAGATATGGCTCGAGAACCATACATTGCTGACCTCTGCTCTAGATAATCATCTTTTTAACATTTTATTATTTCTCCCCAAGATTAGTCCTTTTATCTCTATCCTCTCTTTAGTAGTGGCAAGTAATTATCAGTTTCTCTCAAGCCCCTTCAAGAATTATTATAAAGTGTTATTTCATATGATTTCCTTTATTACACAAAATGACTATCATAACCCCAAAATGTTCATTTTCATTTTTTCTTGTACATTTTATAGTTACTTATAGATTACAGAAACAATATTCATCTTTCCTTTTACTTTATAGAGAATGTTTGACTTATTTTCTCATCTCACTTTTCCTAAATCTCAATAGATAGGTAAATATATTCCCCTTCAATATTATTTTCTCCAGGCTAATGTAATATAGAAAATCATGCTGCCATATTTTCATGGGGCAAGTTGCCAATATGGCAGTATGATTTTCTATATTAAACTAACTATACTTAGTTCTTTTAATGGATCCTGATACATCTTGAACTCATGACTCCTCCACTGTCTTGCCCTCCTCTTTATACTATCCAGCTTATAAATGTCCTCCTTAAGTTGTTGTCCAGACCTGATCACAAAGCAAGTCAGAATATGATGGGAATGTTGCTTTCCTATTCTTGCAAACTATACCCTTATTAAAGGGCAGCTAAATGGCACTATATATAACGTGTTGGGCCTAAAATCAGGAAGACTGATCTTCCTGAGTTCAAATCCAGCCTCAAAACATTTACTAGCTGTGTGACTCTAGGCAAGTCACTTAACCGTGTTTGCCTCCATTTCTCATCTTTAAAATAAGTTGGAGAAAGAAATGACAAACCACTCTAGTATCCTTGCCAAGAAAGCCCCAGTTGGAGTCACAAAGTGTCAGATATGGTGAAACCACTGAACAAGTATTTATTACATATTGTTAAAATTAAAAATCACTTTAGTAGCCTCTACATAAGCATTAGAGAAAGGATTTTTCATAACAAGTCCTAGATCACAATGATCATTGATATATCTTATAATTCATAAGCATAGAAAGACCTTTTATAAATAAGATAAAAGTATATATTTTTAAAAATCCAATACTCTATAAATAATAGGGAAATATAAGAAACTTTCCCAATAAATTCAGGACTAAAGTAAACATCCCTTTTTCTAATGTTCTTATACATAATTCTGAAAAAAATAGTTATCATATGCAAAGAAGTCCTCCTAAATTCCTTTCATGACACAAACATGGTGCTGATACTTAAACAAAGAAAAGCAAAAACAGAGAATGAAAATTATACACCAATTTCCCTAATGAATATTAATGCAAAAATTTTAAATAGAATACTAGTAAGGAGATGACAGCATTATATCCCAAGAATCATCCATTATGACCAGTTGACCAGATTCTTTTTTTATCCGTTGTAATCAAAATGTACAATAACATGTGAGTATAAAGCAATAATTAATAAAGACTTTCAATTGGAACTGTCTGCATTTTCATTGTATCCTCAGTTCTGGGTACCTGGAATATATTGCTTCCTAAATGTTTGTTCAGTCATAGAATGCTTAGTGATTAGCTGATAAATCACTTGACTGACTCATAACCAAGCCTTGAGAAAATCCCTTCCAGAGGGATTTCACCCCCCCCCAATTCCTTCCCCAGAAATTTTGCTCATAGTTGATACAAGATCATGTCCTGTCTACCTCAAAAGAAGCAGCATAATCCTACTATTATAAAAACAGGTTGAGTGGTTTTCATACAAATAAAAAAATTAGCAGCTATCCCCATATTCTATTGTATCTGCATGGCTATTCTACTTGGTCTCAGTTCCCTAGCTTTTGAGCCACACTAAGATTCTCTCTTTCATTCTCATAATAGTGTTCTGTTTGCTGCACAGTTGCCCTAGCTCTCTTTCAGTGGGAATGAATACACTCTGTTTTTTTCTCAATGGTTACTGCATGGCACCTAATGTGCATCTTCCCACCCAGGGCTTTCTCAGTAGTCAATAGGTGCAGCAGGTTCCAGGGCTAGATGGGGAGTTAGGAAGAACTATTTTTTTGAATCCTGCTACAGATACCCTGACTGTATGGCTTTGGAGAATTCACTTTACTTCTCTGAAAATTGGTTTCCCTATCTGTAAAAAAAGGGAAAACAGCCACAATAAGATCTGATGAGATGATGTATGTAGTCTGCTTTACAAATGTTAAAAGTGGGGGGCAGCTAGCTCTCTCTCTCGGGGAATAGAGAGCAAGACCAGGAGATGGGAGATCTTGGGTTTAAATCTGACCTCAGACACTTCCTAAAAGAGCAACGCTGGGAAAGTCACTTAACCCCCATTGCCCAGCCCTTACCACTCTTCTGTCTTATATCTAATACATAATACTGATTCTAAGATGGAAGGTAAATTTTTTAAAAATTAATAATAAAAACAATGATTAAAAGCATTCAAAAATGGCAGTTATACTGTTTCTGTCCATCCTGATAGGGGCAGGGGCAGTGAATAACCCTTTATGAGTATCAAAACATACCAGTCACATAGGCTATGTGAGAAATTTCAATAGTGTAAGGAAGGGGAACTTGGAAGAAAATCCCATGGGATATTTGTTCTTTCTTACCTGCTACAGATTCCAGAGGAGTTAACATATAAAATTCCAGCTGCATCTAATATTCTAACCACATGAGTAGAGAAGAACAAGGTAGTCTAATCCTTTCACCATCATAAGAATCCTTAGTACAAGGCTCTGATCACTTTATGCTTTTACTGAAAATCTGTGTGACCCTCCAGTGAATAAAATTCCAATACTAAAGCATTTTATCTGACTTTCACAGTCCTCGGCAATATGCCTCTAAACTATTTTCATGATTATTTCATATTCCCTATTATCCACACTTAAGTTTTAATCAGTCTGGGTTACTCTTTTTCCATCATGTCTTACTATTATATTGCCTCTATGAATTTGCTCAGGCACTCTCCTGCCCCTACCAGCCTGGAAAACAATCCCCCTCAACACCCTTCAGGATCCACCTTGAATACTATCTCCTCTCTAATATCTTCTGTGACCCTCTCCCATTCACCCTTACCCAGCAAGAATTTGATCTTTCACGTAAACCTCTTATCTCTTCTTCTAGGCACTCATCATCTTACTTGTCTTATAACTATGTACTCACGTGTCATTTCCTCTCTAACAGAATGCATCCTAAAGCCAGTAACTTGTTCTTTTAAAACTATCTTTCTATATAGCAGGGTCACACTTTCCCCATCTTCCCACTAATCCTACATTCCTTCTTCAATTTATACTCACCTTCACAGATTGACATCCCCCAGAGAGGCAACTACTATCTTCTATTCTAGTTGTGAACACTGTTGCTCCAGAACCCTCACTGATATGCTTCTCATTAATAATTTATATGTTTACAGACATATGTATATGTTTGCATATATGTACATACAGACAGATAACCATTTACCACATTTCCACTGTCACCACTGTCTGCCAGTGGCCTCAAATTTTTTGTGTCAGTAAATCGACTCTTCTTCATTAGACTGGAAATTCAGTATTATCTAATCCATTCCTTTTTATAATATTAAACAAAGTCAATAAATCTCTTCAGTTCTCTTCAGAAGGGAAAAATGAAAATAGCTTCCTTTTTCTGAAAAGTTTTTTTACTCTTTTTTTGTGACTTCTCCAGCTTTTCCAGATTGACAGAAAGCATCTCATTTTTAAGAAAAGTAGATCTCTGTAGATTAAAAATAATGCCCCCCTTTCTTCTCTCTTTTTCTTTCTCTAACTCTCTCCCTCCACACCCCCAGGAAAGGTATTTATGGTACAAGTATGAATTCTTCATTGATCTTCATGGACCATAGACAAATTTTTTCTTCCTGTCCACATAAAGTTATTTAAGTCATTTCTCAACTTCCAGTTACTCCTTACTCCCAAAGCCAACTGTCAATTTTACAACATTTTATATGCATCTTAATATTATAGGAACAATACTGATACATTTACTTGCCTTTTAAAAAGACATTTAGGCTCTCCAGCCTCCATACATTAGAAGTTCAAAGAAAGGTTTACATTTGTCTTTCTCTTTGTCCCTTTCAATCAGCAAAATTGCCAGTTATCCTTTGTGACTACTCTAACACACTGTATGTAGTAGATGCTTAAAAATGCATTTTGAATTGCAATTTGAACGGTCCATTTAATCCAGATTAAGTTTTCTTTTGAGATTTGAATACATTTTGTTAGTTTATCTTTCCATTTCTTTCTTCGACTCTGGATTCTATCAATATCTGAATCTGGAAGCCTGAAAATGTCATGAACCTGGTCTCTTGCTAGTTCAGAATTAACTGAAAACAGGCAGCATAGACATTATATAAGGACACTTAGAGACTACCAGTTTTCTGTTTTTGTAGACCTAGGAAGTTTTCGTAATGTTGGAAACACATCAAAATATGATTGTTCTTAACTGAATCAAAGTTTTTTAAGGTTCCACCATTCTTAAACTTGATACAAGTGAGATGTTCAAGCTATTATTAAAGACTTTAAGTCCATAATAGTTACCTTAAAATAATTTAAGTACATTATTCACATAATCCATATACTTTTGAGTATCATTTTATATTTGTCACATCAACCCTGTTGGCTCATAAAAATTATTCTAATAGTTCATATAAAATGATAATTATTCCCCATTGTTTTAATAATAAACCATCCATGGAGAACAATGCCTTCAAGTAATGTCTGATGCTATGTGTCTTCTCTCTGAAATATGGCACTATTGTGGGGGAAACACACCCAAAATTGTAGCAGGTTCTTTTCCCAAGAATGGGTGACTCAAACTCTGTTTAATCTGGAAATAAGAAAATAATTTTATTTGAAGAAGGCATTTAAGGTGGTGAATAGCCCAATAACTCATGGAATAGTCTAGGGGATAATCAGATAACCTTAGAGCTGATGGATTAGCACAGGTGCTAGAAGAGTAACCTCTCTGGAGTTGATGGAATAGCAGCTTTCCAGATGCTGTATAGCAGTTCCATGTGTGAGGTAGCAACTTCAGTTGTAAAGTAGCAGCTTCTGCCCCCTGTGGATCATGGTTTGCATATTTATTGCAGTCTGGAGGCTGGTCATCTCCCATTCCAGAGAAATTTTCACCTTTCCTGAAAACCCTAGAAAATGGGCATGGCCAAATTCAGGTGGGGCTATGTTTTGGGGTTTCACATATACATCATAGAGAATAAAGAGGATGCACAGGCTTGGGGGATTCTTCTGGAATGCCAGAGTTCTTAGTGTGCAAGTTCCACGTTCCTCCCATTCTCTACCTTGTCATCATTTGTCAATGTGGAAGAGATCTTGCTACCCTTCTGGAATGTTTTCTTCAATGATGAGAGTGGGGAGGGATGCAGTACATTGGAGAACCACTATAGGTAATTAATTATGTCATACAGTTCAGAACTAAAATAAAGATATTATAAAGTATTAATTATAATAAAATGATACTAATATAATACTAGTAACAATACAAATATATTAATAACATAATACAATAAAGAAAAAATAAAATATTAATTAAACAGAGTGGCACACAACTGATGCCCAGGATAGAATATTACAAATCTAGTACAGATGATTGATGGTATAGAATGAGTAATTGATCAACAATACAAATTCTGCAGTTCATAATTGACTAATGCTGAAATTACAGATTTTCAGCTGATGTTTAACTAGTGCTAAGTGATGGCAATTACAAGATTTCAGAGTATGAAGGTCTTGTCCCTATTACTATCCCTCACTGTCCACTGCTAACCTCTACCAGTACTAGATACAAAACACTGGAGGAAGGGCAAAAAAAATTCAGTTTCCATAAAACTTTTCCAAATTATTCATCTCTCATTGTGAAAGCTAAACTCAACTCTCTTATTTATGCACAGAAATATACTAGTTTAGTTAATTTTCTTGGATTCGAAGTGGTTTTTTTAAGATTTATGATACACTTTTCTGGTTCAATATTAGGAAAACTATCAATAGAATTGACCCTATCAATAAAGAAGCAATAAAAATCATATGGTTATCTCAACAGTGGCAAAACAAGCTTTTGACAAAATACAACATTCATTCCTATTAAAAACACTAGAAAGCATAGAATAAATACTTTCCTTAAAATGATAAATTGTACCAATCTAAAACCATGAGCAAACATTATATGTAATGGTAACAAGTCAGAAGACTTCCCAATATAGATCAAGAGTGAAGGAAGGAGACTCATTGTCAGACCTGGCTGACAGGGAATCTGACCTGAGACTAATGAGATAAGAGTGTAGTAATTAATACAGCAAAGCTTTGTTTAGAGGAAGAGAGGGGTGCGAAGGGAGATGGGAGGCTGATGGAGGTGGGGGAGGGGAAGAAGGGAGAGTGAGGGGGAGCCCAAAACCAGTGGATGGCTAGGGGTTTCCACCTGATTGGAGAAGGGAGCAATCTCTTATAGGGTAGTTGTCTGGGATGAGGTAATAATCTATGTTGCCTCTATTGGTCAAAGTTTGGCTACTTGGGTCCAGTTCATTGGATGGTCCTGAGGTGGTATAGAACCTTGGTCCCTTGGGGTGGGAAGTTCTCAGGCCTGATGATCACTGATGCAGGAGGTCATTTGTCTAGGCCTGGTAAGGGAAGTCCTGATGTTTTGCCAGGTTTTACTGGGGCAGTCTCATGGTTTGGATGAGTGTTAGGGAAAAGGGGGTAGGGGAGTTCAGTCTCAGTAGGGATTGGGGAAAAGGGAGTTTTAGACCCATGATCTATTACCCATTATCATTACTATTATTCAATATTGTTAAAGAAATGCTAGCTATAGCAATTAGAGAAGAAAAATAAAGAGAAGAAATTAGAATAGGCAACAAAGAGACCAAATTGTCATTCTTTGCAGATGATATGATGGTATGCTTAGAGAATCCTAGAGAAAAAATAGCAAATGAAGAGATTTATACCTTATCCATTTGGAGCATACTAAATAATCAACTGGAGTTCCACTTATTAATAGATGAAACACATATGCTGCCTGTATCATAAAAAAGCAGTGTTTCACTTGATTAAAACATGAAAGCTTTCATCAAATATGTTAAGGTCTGTCATATGGAAGGAATTCGATATATTCTACCTAGCCTTGGAGAGCATAACTAGGAGAAATAAGTGAAAGTTGCAAAGGACACACATACTTCCTATAAGGAAATCCTTTCTAACAATTGGGGAGTTCAAGCTGTTTAAAACTGAAATGGACTGAAAAGTCAGTCAGTTCCTTAACAGAAAGTTTTCAAGTGGAGGCAAAATGACTACCCTATAGGGATGTTGGAAAAATAATAATACTTAGGACCATGGCAAGATTCCATTATCTTCCCAGTTCTGAGATTCTAAGAAGACTTTCCCCATCACTCTAACCATAGTTTCTCCCCAGTGACTCCTCATACCATTTTGTTTGTCGCTCTCTTATGCACTGATAATATTCAGTTCTGTTAATATATTTCAGTGATACAGGCTTGACATGAAGTGAACAGGCATTTCTAAAGTGCTTCCCTTTTATGTGCCAGGCACTGTGCTAAGCACTAGATCAAGAAGTTTTGAGTTGAATCCATCCTCAGATACATACTAGATATGTAACACCAGACAAATCATTCAACCTTTATAAAGCTTCAATTTCCCTTCTGTAAAATGTAGGCAGTAATAGAATCTACTGCACAAGGTTGTGAGAATCAAATGAAATCACGTCTAAAAAATGCTTTGTACCGTATTAGCATTATATCAATTGCTAGTTATTATTGCTGTTGTTTGCTTTATCCTAGAGCCATTTTGGCTACATCTACTTACTCAGGGTTCCAGGGGTTACTCCTGAAGAGTTGGAGGCACTTTCCTCCAGTGTCTTTGGTTTAACCTCCTATTCCACTGTGTTGGCTACTAATGAATAGCACCTCATTTCCATTTGATCAATTAACTTTAATTAGATTTTAAAAAGGGATCTTTGCTTTGAACATATAGCTAGAGCAGCAGTAAATTTCCCCAACAATTCAGGGGTGTTCTAACTTCTACCACCTCAGTCTCTAGGGAGAGTGAACTCAGACAGCATAGTTTCTACACAGTATTGGTCCCATCAAAATCATGTCCAAATGTGACATCACTGTTAAGTGAGTCTTTGTCTTAACTATCACTGGGTTGGGTCAGAAATATTGCCCCTCACTCTTCAGGGTCTCAAATTTTGAAAGTCTGGCTGTAGATAGTCTTGAGAGACTCAACTCAAATATCAACCAACAGCTTCTAATATTCTTCCACTAAAACAAAAGAACAAATATTAGGCAAGAAATAGAGTCCTGTCTTTATGGCTCACATGTATATCACAAATAAGGAAGACTTCATAGAATTATCCCTCTTTTCTCACCAATGTGTCAGTACATAGAAAGATGACAGCTGAAGAGGGAAAATGAGGCACTGGTTGCCTAATACCTTTGTAATTTTGAAACTGAAATTTGGTTTTTGAATTTAAATTTTAAATTGAATTTTGAATTTCAATTGAAAATTAGAAAGCACCCTAAGTTCTCCACAATTAATCATATCCTTCCTCACCATATAGTAAAAAGACTGGAATAAGTTACACTTGTTTCCAGTTTCTCCAAATTATTGATAGGTAAAGTATTTCTACTATACATCATCATGACTCTCTGAGAAACATAATCCACAGTCCCCTCCACAAGGGGAATTATATCAGCTGTATTTTGAACGTGTCCATAACTGACCAATCTCCTATTACACATATGTTTTGGGTAGATGAATGGATGGATGGATGCATGGATAGATATAAGATAGAGGTGTTGTGGTTTTGTCAAAAAATTATATCATTTACCTTTTCAAAGAAAGTTCTCTTTCTTAAATTTATGGTTTTTTAAACTTTGGTCAATCATTTGTTGTCCATTTTCTAATCTAAAAAAGCAAAAACAAACATGAAATACCAAAACAAAACATTGTTTAAAGGCTTTTAAACAGGGTAAATGTAGAAAAGAGTATGCCTCATTAGCATCTTATAAGAACATTCTACTCCACAAATCTACATGGAAAATAAAGAGAATTCTGACTATTTGGAAAGCTGCCTCCTCCTGCCACGCTCTTTTCAAGAAAAGGAGAGGAAAATACCCTTCTGGACTAGGGTTGAACAAAGTGTTCTGTTTATAAACAGAGACTAGAGTTGGCCAGAGTGGGTAAAGTCTGTGTTAAATTTCCCTGAATAGCTAGCATCATCATGGTATTATTGTGGTTCAGTTGTTTCAGTCATGTCTGATTTGTTGTTACCCTATTTGGAGTTTTTTTGGCAAAGATGCTGTAAAAGTTCAACATTTCTTCCTCCAAGTCACTTTACAAATGAAGAAACTAAGGCAAATAGAGTTAGATGGCTTATCCAAGAGCGACAAATAATAAATTTCTGAAATTAGATTTGAACCCATATCTTCCTGACTCTGGGCCTTTTAGCTGTTCCAGCATCATCATGGTACAAAGCAGGTAAAAGTGGCTAAATTATTTGTTAAATTTGCAACTTTTGCTCATTTTTTTCAATTATTGAAGATACAGCTCACTGTGATCTTAATACTATATTCCTTAATAATAGCACATCCAGGCATTCCTCATAAGTAGTCTATTAAAGTTATAATAATAGTTCACATTCCTATAGACATGAAGAAATATATAGAAAGAGGAATTTCCTCACACCATCTCTAAGAGGAAACTTGTATTGGTATTATCCTTCTCATTTTGCATGTGTAGAAATAGAGCCTCTGATGAGTGTGAAGTATCTTGCAGTCACTTTCCACAAGTGTGAAATGACACACAGCTAATAAGTAGCAAAGCATGGATATGAACACAGGCCTCCTAATTCCAAGTCCTAAATTTTCCACTTTGCCAGTCAATGAAAATATACTGTTGAAAATTTGATAAAACTGGGAACAAATTTGGTACATATGGCTTAAATCTTGGCAGTGACAGATTATCCAGATTTCTGTGACATTGCCAGTCCTCCTAAGCTGACAGTACAGGCGCCAAGCCCAGCACCCTATTTGTTGGCAATATTGGCAAAGCATAGGCATTTGGAAGGTAGTTTTTTCATCACTTGCCATGTTGAAGAGATTTCTTTTATGAAAGAAATAGAATAGTTTTATTGAGACCGTGCCCAAAATGAATTTCTAATAGGTATCACGACAACCCATAGGTATTTTCTGATGAAATTCTACGGTCTTCATCATGACATTGATTTTTTATTTCCCTCTCTCACCCTTTTCACAACAAAGAATTCATTTCAGTGTTGGGGGTAGTTTGGGTGTGGAGATTCTTTTTGTATGAGTGCTTCTCCAAGTTTGTGTCAATAGGGAGATAAAATTCAACATAAAAATGAACATTGTACACACTAACTTTTGGAACACATTTATTTCATAATTCAGGAACATTGTTTCTGGGCATAGTCCAGTCAACTTTAAAAGGCTTTTAGCTGCCATTCTTCCACTATTTGCTTTATAGCAAATGAGAACCTGTTAGGGGAGCAAAATGTATTGTACTAGGGTTTCTGTAACCTAGTATATCTTGATGACAATTACCGAGATGACATTATTTTTTAAAATGCACTAAAGATGGATTTTGAGTATTTTGCCTTCTGTCACATTTGTGTAAATGCTCTTGTGTTATCTTTAAAGTCTTCCCCTTTCCCATATGACAGAAAGCCATGAACAGAGTAATTAATCAATGAATTATGTTGAAGAAATGTCAAATACTATTTATTTTATTTTTAATATATTTTACTTATTTAATTTTTTCCAAGCTACATTAACAATTTCACATTTATTATTTAATATTTTTGTCCCCAATTCTCCTCTTCTCACACATCCCTTACCCTTTAGAAAGCAAACTATATAATCAATTATGTATACAAAATATACTTCCATATATGCTATGTTGCAAAATAATACACACAGAAGAAAGTGAAAAACATGTGTATTAATATATACTTATATGAAGGTGGACAGCACTTTTCATCATAGGTCCTTTGTACTAGTCTTGGATCATTGTTTGAATCAGTGTAGCTAAATACTTCACATTGGTCGTTGTTAAAATATTGCTGTTACGTTCTATTTTTACCACAGTGTATTAGCCTCTTTGCATAATGTTCTCCTGGTTCTGCTCCTTTCATTCGGCATCTAATTCCTGGAAGTCATTCCAGTTCACATGGAATTCCTCCAATTCATTATTCCTTTAGGCACAATAGTATTCCATCAGGAGCAGATACCACAATTTGTTCACCATTCCCCAACTGAAGGGCATATCTTTGTTTTCCAGTTTTTTGTCATTACAAAGAGTGAGGCAATAAACATTTTTGTACAGGTCTTTTTCCTTATGATCTCTTTGGGGTAATATGTAATAGACTTCATTACTAGCAGCAATGCAATGATCCAGGACAACTCTGAGGGACTTATGAGAAAGAACACTATTCACATTCAGAGGAAGAACTATGGAATTAGAAACACAGAAGAAAAATAACTGCTTGAACACATGGGTTGATGAGAATATGATTTGGGATGTAGACTCTAAACAACCACCCAACTATGACTATTAATAATAAGGAAATAGGTCTTGATCAATGACACATGTAAAACCCAGTGGAAATACGTGTTGGCTACGAGGAGAGAGAAAGAACATGAATCATGTAACCATGGAAAATTTTCCTATAAATAAATGAATAAACAAATAAATAAATAAATTGATAGATAAAAACATATATTGCTGTTAGTATATATAATGTTATTCTTAAAGCTTCAACTTATTTCACTTTGAATCAATTCATAAAAGATTCCCTAGGTTTTTCTGAAACCCTTCTGCTCATCATTTCTTATAGAACAACAGTATTTCATCATGATTCACACAGCTTTTGTTCATTCTTTATCTGATCCATCATCCCTCAATTAGCAATTTATTGTAACCACAAGAAAAGAACTACTATAAATGTTTTTGGATAAAAAGATCTTTTTTTTCTTTTTTGTTGGTTTCTTTTGGATAGCAACCTAATAGTAGTATTGCTGTATAAAAGTATTATAACCCATTAGGCTATGATTCAAAAAAGAGCCTATACATCATCTGTCAAGAAATTATTAAGAAAAATTGCCCTAATTTTTTAGAACCAGAGGGTAAAAAATACATATTAAAAGAAACCATCAATCACCTCTTGAAAGAGATCTCTAAATGAAAACTGCCAGGAATTTTATAGTCAAATTCCAGAACCCTCAGGTCAAAGAAGAAAATGTTATATGTAGCCATAAATAAACAATTCAGATATCATGGAGTCACTGTCAGGATAACACAAGATTTAGCAGTTTTTATATTAAAGGATCAGAAAGCTTGGGATATGATATTCTGGAAGGTAAAAGAACTGTGATTACAACCAAGAATAACCTACCCAACAAAATTAAATCTAATCTTTCTAGGGAAAAATGATAGTTAATAAAATAGATGACTTTAAAGCATTCCTAGTGAAAATACCAGTGCTGAAAAGAAAATTTGACTTTCAAATTCAAGACTAAAAAGAAACATACAAAGGTAAACAGGAAAGAGAAACCAAAAGGGATTCAATAAACTTAAAGTGTTTATATTCCTACCTAGGAAAATGATACTTGTAACCAGTAAAAACTTTATTATTATTAGGACATTTAGAAGGAGTGTACATAGACAGAAAGCATGAATGACTATGATGGCATAATATTTAAAAAATAAAATTAAAGAGTGAGAAAGAGGGATACACAAGGAGAAGAGAAGGAAGAGGTGGAATGGGGTAAATTAACTCACATTAAAGAGAAGTACAAATGAGGTTATACAATGGAGAAGAAGTTTCAGGGTAGTGGGCAATGCTTGAACTTTATTGTCATCAGAATGGGCTCCAAAAGGGAATAACATTTGCTATGGAAATGTATATTACCCTATATGAAAGTAGGAGAGGAGAAAGATAAGAGAATTGGAGATGGGACTGATAGAATGTAGGAAAAATTCGGGGTGGTAATGTTTAGAAACAAAATACTTTTGAGGAACGACAGGGTGAAAGGAAAGAGAGAAAGTTAAAAAGGAAAAATTGGAGAGAGAAATAAATTGTAATTATAACTTTGAAAATTTTAACACCAAATTTCTCTCATACAACTATCATTTCTCAAACATACTGGTAAATGTATCAATTCATAGAAAATATGAGTCATGTCTCCATTAGACAAATGACCAAAGGATACTAACAGGCAGATTTCAGGAGAAGTCAAAGCTATCAATATGGAGAGAAAATGGACCAAATCTCTATTAATTAGAAAAATTAAAATTAAAAAACTGTGAGTTAACACCTTACCCATATAAGATTGGTTAATCTGACAGAAAAGGAAAACAATAAATGTTAGAGAAGATGTGGAAAACTTGGAACACTAAAGCATGGTTGGTAGAGTTGTGAACTGATTCAATCATTCTGAAAAGCTATTTGGAACTATGTTCAAAGGACTATAAAAATATGCATACCATTTGATCCTTTGCTTTTTTTAAAAGGAAAAGAGCCAATATATACAAAATTATTTATAACAGCTATTTTTGTGGTGGTAAAAAATTGGAAATTAAAAGAATGCCCATCAACTGGGGAATGGATGAATAAGTTGTGGTATATGACTGTGATGGAATACTATTGTGCTATAAGAAATGATGAGCAAGATACTTTCAGAAAAACCTGGAAAGTCTTACAAGAATTGATACAAAGTGAAGTTAGAAGTTCCAGGAGAACAGTATATACAGTAACAGCAATATGGTAATGATGATCAACTGTGAATGACTTAGTTATTCTCAGCAATATAAAAATCTAAGATCATTCCAAAGAACTTATGAAAAATGCTACATAGTTCCAAAGGAAGAACTGGTGGAATCTGAATGAAGATCAAAGCATACTTTTTAACACTTTTCTTTTTTTTATTATTCTGTTTTGATTTTGTACTGTTTTCTTTTATAATATGACTAATATGGAAATGTGCTTTATATAATTGCACAAGGGTAATCTATATGAAATTACTTGCCTTCTCAATGAAGAGGTAGGGGAAGGAGGCAGGGAGAGAATTTGGAACTCTAAATTTTAAAACTTATTAAAAATTGTTTTTACATGTAATTGGAAAAAATAAAAATACTTTTAAAAGAGAAATAGTAGTGTTATGTTAAATTAGATATTAGGACTAATATTTAAAATGATAGGGAAAGTATACATTTTATCTATTTCTTGATTAGAAAAAGTAGAATGTAAAGACAATTTAATTATGGTAATCTATATACTATTATTTGTCCTCTTACAAATTTGAATTCCTAAATATTTTCAACAAATCTTTATATTTATTATGTATGTGGAAGCATGTTTCTTATTTACTACACCAGTCTTATTAAACATGAAATTTCAAAGTAGTGTTAATGTTCTAAGGAGGTGAACTTGGACCCATTTGCAATTCATCAAATGTTTCAAAATACTGCCCAAGCATTCCATGTTCAGGCCTAGGCCAAATATTTTTCCCTTAATAGTGATCCCCTATGTATTGTAAGAAAAATGGAATCCATGTGTTTTTGACACATTTACATTTTGCTCATCAAAATTGTTTTATTGGGACTATTTGACATCCAAGAAGTCTTTTCAGCTATTTTGGTCAGCCTTTCTTCCTAGAAACAAGAAGTTGTATTCTGCCAATAGCAAATGAACAGCAGTAAAGGAAAGATCAGTTTGGTTTTAATCTCTGAAAACATATGGTCTTAAATGGATTCAATTCAAGCACAGAAAAAAAAATCATTCTTCTAGTACTGAATGTGCATATATCTGGCTTTAAATGAGATGGGGCAGAGGAGGTAGAAGGATGGAGGGGGAAGGAGTAGTGCACAAAAATGCTGTACATTAAAAGACTTCATTGATCAATTACTTCTCCACATCATCTAGTTTAATGAAATATCAGACAACAAACAATATTTAAAACCAGTACAAATAATAAAATAGTTCTGAAAACAAAATAACAGCAAGAATATCTTGGTATTTATTTTAAAAAGATGAAATCTTATCCAAAGAAATCAACACTGAATAACATAAACATTAAGTGATTCATTATATTTCTTTAGCTCAGCATTGACATTAAGTATTTGCATTCACCCACGACTCATATTAGAGTTTTGAGTTCAACCATTTTTAATTAGTCTTAGTAGATATTGCTTATATGTATAAACACAATCATTGCAAACTCAAGCTAATCATATTCCATAAGCTATGGTCATTTTCATTTGGCCAGTTTTCATCTTGTATATAAAACCTGAACTCCAAAATCAATACAAGTGATCTATGACCCTCCAGGAACTTAAAAAGGTTCCCTATAATGCACCTATGATTTGCCTTGCCACTTTGCAAATGGGCCATTTTACTGTGTACAGTAGTTCAATTACTCTCAGGTCCCTGCTGTGAGCACAAGGGATGGAAATGAGTCCAGTTTTCCCTCATCATTTCCCAACAAACACTCTATGACACATGTAGCCAACAGAATGACATTTCCAAATAAATTTCCCGCGTGACGCGGTTGGCCACTGACCTGGTAATCATGTATTTCATTATACGTTACACATCCACGGATGTGGTCAGCAGCTCCACACTGACCTGGCATGAATTCTCTAAAGCATGGAAGAATTAAACTGAAGAGTTTCTCCTAAGTTTTAACCTTTTAATACCTTAGTGACATGCAGCTTAGCTTCATGAAGCAACATTGAGCTCACACCCCGAAGGGGAAAATTAACCGTTTTTCTCATACTAGAATGACTAGCTATTTTTAAAATTTTTATGTCATAGCTTCAATAGTTACCAGTTTCAAAAACTATTTAAATGACAGGTTGGATCACATATTAAAAGAATTTTAAAGTTGATAAGAACCTAGGTGACCATCTAATTCATATCACACTCAAAAGGAATCTCTACTATAAAATAGCCAAAAAATTACCTTCAGACTTTGATCTAAGCCATACAGTGAAAGGAAACCCATTACCTATTGAGGCAACTCCAGTCCTCCTGATTGTAGGTTTTCCCTAATCCAATATTAAGAGTAATTTGCCACTCTACAGCCTCCTTTCATTAATCTCAATTCTGCCTTCTGAAAACAAACAAAATGCTTGAAGTACCTTGAAGGCAATCATTATGCCGAATTCTTTCCTTTCCTATATTCTAACTCCCTTGGTTCTTTGACATATCCTTATATGGCATCAAGTCTAGGTTTCTTCTTGGTTTCAAGCAGTGATCCTTAAACTGGGAGTTTTTCAACAGTGACACTTACATCTTCAATTTGTACTCAATTCAATTTATATCATAATTTTTTGTAGTACTTGATTCATCTATTACAGCCGTTCCCAAATAATTTCATATGCATGTATTTTGTCTTGTGTTGGATTATAAATTCCTTGATGGCAGAGGCCGTGATGTCTATTTCTTTTTACTATCTCTATTAAGTTTGGCTCTTAACAATACTGTGCAGTTAATGATTTGCCTTTTTTTTATCCACTAATTTTTCTCCTGTTTAATACTCCTTTTCCTTCTTTGATACCATCTCCCAAAAGTTTCTCAATACCTTTCTACTACCCAGGAACCAGTACTTAAGCATAATTTCTGGTCCTTTTTTAATCTTAAATTTTTCATTAATCTAGTGCCCTGATCTTCAATGTTTCTCCCTATTAAAACTTCCTCACCATATGCCCCTTTTTTTCAAGGAGACATTTTGAAAAATTAAAAATTAAAACAGATGATTTTACGAAGACAATGTACTCAGTATGAAATTTGAAAATGTTAAATATGAATTAGTATTATTCTTTAAATATTTGGTCATTAGGGGAAAGGATGCTAGAAGGTAAGAGGACATATAGGATCTTAAAATTTTGCTCTCAACCTTCTACATACTAATAAATTATTTTTATTAAGGTATTGATATCTCATAAACCTTAGTATATTAGCCCTCTCTGGGGCAATTGTATTTCAATAGTGATAATATTGGAATAAGCCAAAGTAATAAATCTACTTTCTATAGGAATATGGGTTTCTTCCCCATACCAGTATGTACTAGATCGTAACAATATCTTATTTACCTAAGAGTAGCAGAATAAGAATTTTCTTTGATTATGTTTTTGTTTTACTCCATTCTATACTGGTCTATCTTTTTTCTGTCCTCTGTTCTTCTCATCTCTTCTATCCTATCCTATTTTATCATACTCTATTCATACTCTATTAAATAATATCTATATTTCTTCCTATGACCAAAATATTATTTTAGCTATAATGGTGTTAAATGAAATTAAGTGAAGACTAGTGTCCTGGACTTGAATTACTTGATTTAGTAAAAAAATATTTATGTAGTAAATGTAGTAAAATATTCATGAGTATGAAACGCAATTACAGCGAAACATGGAATATAATAATTACTCTATGATAGGTGTACATTTTTATGAGGCTTCAGAGCCAAGGAAAAATTGCATCAGTTTATGTTAATCAAGAATAACTATATGCCAAAAGGAGCATGTCACTAGGGTTTGAGGAGATAGAAATTAGAGAGATACAGATAAGAGATGGTATGCATTACAAAGATATGGATGTAGAAACACTTGGTATTTGTTAGGGGAATAAAGAATATTCTAATCTGACTGTTGCACTAGACCAGTGATGGGCAAAATTTTTAAAGAGGGGGCCAAAGGAAAGGAAATGCTCATCTGTCAGTCTGTTTCTAAGGCAACTCTTTTGAAGTTTTATTATATTGTATCCTATTCATTGTATTCGTCAAATTAGGAATAATGTCGTGGCTAGATAGAACACTTCAAGAGGCCACATCTGGCCAATGGGCCATAGTTTGCCCATCACTGCACTAGACATATTAAGGGAATTATAAGTAAAACTTCAAGAAATTAAGGATCCATTATTTCATCATTACATACACTATGCTCTGTTGTGATTGCAATCCTTCCATGCCATGGAAGAAATCTTTAAGCATTACTAAAACAAAAAAAAAATAATTATTAATGGATTCAACTTAATGAAGAGTATTTTGTATACTTTGAAGGCTCTTCGCTGATATAGGACTCGTGACTAGTTCAGTATTAGAAGCTACCATGACAATGTACCATCTTCCAGAGCTTGTATCCTGCCTACCTAGTCTTCTGGAAGCCCATAGTCAACCCTTATGCCACAATGAACCCCTAGTATAAAACCTTAGTAAAGAAATAAGCTATAATTCTAGAAGTATAGATTGTGATCATAGTGCTCATTCTGATAAGAACTTTAAATACAAGTCTCATTCATTTGTTTAGCAAATAAAAACCATTGAAGATATGTGAATGGAGTAGTGAAATCATCTTGAGTTACATCATTTTGGTTTGAATAGGAATTAAAGCACTCCCACACAAAAGAACATTTGAACTCAATATTTTGTTTCTTAAAGGTATGTTGTGAAACATATGAGGTGTTTTTTTTAACTTCTTATATTAGAGAAGAGCACAAGAAAGTCGTTTCTATGATATCCATAGTCTCATGGATAAATATGATTAAAAATCCATCAGTACACTGTACCCAGCAAAGTGGAATCCCATGGTCTCTCAACATATAAATATAAAACAAGTGCAACTGGGTTTTTTTTTCAGTCCAAGAGTACTCTTCCACACAAAATGTCTTTATTTTTAAAATATATTTTGTTCTTGCATTTTGCTTTCCCATCACCTAAATTTTACCCTATTTTTTCCCCACTTTTAGAAAGTCACACCATATAAATAACATTAAAGATAAACAGGAAAAAAAACAAGAAAAAATGATCAATTTATCCAAAAAATCTGAAAATATATGTAATGTTCTATATCAATGAAGCTCCTTCCTTTGCAAAAGAGTAGGCATATTTTCATATCTCTTCTTTGGGGCTATGTCTTGCTCTTTGTAATTTTGTAAAATTCATTTTTAACTTTTGTAGTTGTTTGTTTTCTATTTACGTTATTATATTCATTGTGCATATGATTTCTTTCTGTCACAGTTCATGTAAATCTTTTCATGCTTCTCTTTTTTCATAAAATTTCTTATTTTGTATCTATCAGTAATATTCCATTATATTCATGTAGAATAATTTGTGTAGCCATTTTTGAACCAGTAGGCATTGACTTTGCTTACAACACAAAAAGTGATGCTATAAATATTTTGGTGCATATGGTACTTTCCTTTGTATCAATTACCTCCATGAAGTATATGCTTATTAGTAGAATCTTAAATGTACTTATTGTTTTAAATAATTGTAATTATTCTTCAAAGAGACATAACTAGTAAAGTCTGCACCTGGGACAAGAAACCCAAAATACTTATTCAAATTTGTTTTATAGTTCATTAAATGAAAGAAATGTAAAAAGTAATTATTATAAATTAAGATCAGTGGAAAAGTAGTAATTAGTACAGTAACTCACAGATATGTAATAATAATGAAGAATATCATGAATTAGTTTCTGATTTTAGCTAACATTCCTACTAACTAGATGCTGAACTCATTGTTTCTATGCCATTGAAGAATACTTGCTCGCAACATATAAATGTAACAAAATGAAATACTGTTCAAACTTTTTAAATAATGTTTTTTTATTCTTAAATGTTACTCTAATGCATAGCTCTTATTATTTTGCCCTAGTTACAGCCTTCCCTCAACAAAAGTCCTATTTTAAAACCTTTTTATGACAATTTTGTGACCTTGGGTTTGCAAAGATGATACCAGTAAAGTGCAAATTCCAGCAGGATAAACCAAGCAGGGAAGCCTTGATATGCTATCCTACTGATAAATTGGATCTGATATTTAGAAGTTATGTTGATGATACGTTGTATATATTTTCTGTGGAGCAAATTGAAGAGGTTAATCAGCAAGATTTTGAGCTCTAAAGGATTAATTGGGCATAGTAAGCCATGAAGTAGATAAAAATTCAAGATGTTTCATGCAAGCTCTTTAGTTCCTCAGGGAAAGTATTATGGTAACCAAAAGAAGTACAGAAAAATTCATTAAAAAAATTTTACCTTCCATCTTAGAATCAATACTAAGTATTTGTTCTAAGACAGAAGAATGGTAAGGGCTAGGCAAATGAGGTTAAGTGATTTGTCCAGGGCCACATAGCTAGGAAGTATTTGAGTACAGATTTGAACACAGAACCTCCTGTACCTAAACCTAGGTCTCAATCTTTTGAGCCACCTAGCTGCCCCTGAGAATTCAAAATTTTAAAACATCTAAAAATATTACTTTAAGGGTTGGTTTATCAAATTTGATTTTGTCCAGAAACAAATGAGTATATATATATATATATATATATATATATCAGTGGAGGAAAGGAACCACTTTCATATTTATATACTACAAATGAAACAAGATTTACATCTAAATAAAAGAATGGCTGTTGGGTTTGTGTTTTTGTTGCTTTGTTTTTAATCAGAGAAGAAACTTAAAGAATTTCTCCAATTGGTTTTATCATGCTCTGAACATTCATGGAGTATACTTGATTATCTCACCTAGATTTGTGATCTTCCCAAATAGACTACCATAAAGAGAATTAAAGTTTATCTTCCAATATCCATTGTACAAGGGAAAGATTGAAGAAATATTATAAAGATCTTGACCCACTCCTATAAATCAAGTCAATTTATGTCTTGACAATGACTCCAACATGAAAATAGAGTGTGAGGAAATAGCATAAATAAGGTTGGGAAATAAATAGATTTTGAATTAAGAATGGAAAGAAACCAATGGCTCACTAATTATGCATAAGCTTTGTCTTTGTGTTCATCTATTATGAACTATCTAGTAAAAAGAAAGTCATACATGACAAAGATCAAAAAATAAGATAAAAATGAATTTGAATCTATATTAACATATATCATTTCAGAATTAACTGTCTGTGTAAAGTAAAATAATTTGTTAATTAAATCAAGATCAAAATGCTAAACAGATAAGAAAAATGTACAGATGAGTTGAGGGGAAAGAATTATAAAAATTATGAAAAGGATACAATTGAAAATATTGATTCATTGCCATTTCTTCAGGAAATTTAACTAATATAAAACAACCATCACAATAAAAAGGCCAGGAGCCACAAACACATGATCCCCTTGCCAAATAAAGACTTGGTAGCTGAAGGCAACACTGGTTTATGATATAAACTATTTGAAAAGCATTACTCAAAAGTACAGAAAATTAGCTATATCATCTTTCAGAGAAGTGGAAGGAAAAATAAGAGTACAGAAGGTTTGGCTTGTGACTCAAACTAAGCCAGATCGAGTCATTAAACATGTACTATGTGTTGCAGTAAAATGACAAAATTAAATAGTCTCTATTCTTAAGGAGCTTTGTTTTTGTTCAGTCATTTCAGTCCTGTTTGACTTCATGACACCATTTGGAATTTTATTGGCAAAGATTCTGGCATGGTTTCCATTTCCTTCTCTAGCTCATTTTACAGATGAGGAACTGAGGCCAACAAGATTAAATGACATGCCTGAAGTCCCCCAGCTAATAAATATCTGTGGTCACATTTTAATTCAGGAAGATGAGTCGTCTTTACTGTGGAGCTGACACTCTATACACATTGAGCTATCTAGTTTGCATTCATTCTATCTTAGGAGATGGCATCTCTATATATACATATATGGAAAATATCTAAAACTGTTTGAAATAGTTTTTGGAGAAAGCAAAACATGGCAGCTGGAAATCAGGAAAGGTTTCACATTGAAAGTGGTGGATGGTATGTGGAAGGTGGAATTTCAAATAAAGGTGATTTGGGAATATATTACAGACATGGAGAAAAATCAGAAGAAATTGGAGTATCATATATGAGGAGCAGAGAAACGAGTGATCTGAATCATAATGTATATGGAGATTAATATATAATAGTGCTGAAATAGCAGGCTGTGGTCACAGCGTGATGGCTTTAGATGGAATACAGAAGAGAGAATATTTTATTTAAGAGGTGATATGGTCAGATCTATTTCCTAAAGACAATCATTCAAAAGACATATGGAGGATTAATTGAAAAGGAGAACCTGAAAAAAAAAGGAAAAAAAACATTCAAAAGCTATTGTAATAGTTCAGATAAGAAGCAATAAAAATTTTAACACAGGTGGTAGCTGTGCAAAGCAAAGAGAAAAAGTTGATGTGAGAGACATGATAGACATGTGGACTGACCAAAAAGCGGAAACAAGGTAATTCCAAGTTGATGAGCATGGGTGATCTGAATGATGATAGTGCACTGTAGTGAAAGACAGAAATTTGGGAAATGTTCTTTTGAACCTAGGAGACGTCTGTATATTGAGATTGACTGACAAAATGGGAGATAAGGAGTAAATTTAAAAGTGACATAGGATTAGAATAAGAAAATATTTCAAGAATCATGTGCTAGACTCTAGCTAGAACCAGATGTTAGAACCAGAATTAGGCATCACAGAAGACCAGGCTCTATCCAGAATGTTAGGGTTAAAAAATATTTAAGCACAAAGAGAACAGCCTGTGGTACAGTCTGGCAATACAACTGCTTGAGGTAGCTCAACCAGGAAAAAGATATATAAGATAAGAATGAGAAAGAAATCCTACTATTTCACAGTGCAGAGTTTTCTAGAAGAAGAATGAGAGAAAGAAAGTTCTGAGGAAAAATGACAATTTAGAAGGCCAGAAAAGGAAGAGACATTTTTATGTAGGTTCCAAGAAGTGTGAGGAAGACTATTCTAGGTCTATCATCTATTTGAAGTAAAAAGTCTAAGAGAAAAGAAATGTTGACCTTCAACTCTATTTCCCGCACCCAGATCTGAGGACTAGAAAACCAGATTCGAAAGAACTGAGACATTGACCTTTTTCCAAACCAAATCCACCATTGGTGGAGAAATAAGTCTAAAAGAGGAGAGAAAAGGAGATGTTTTGAACTCTGCAGACTTTGTACTTTTGAACATCTTATTTTCTAGCATGGGCTTGTTTGATTTTTGTTGTTTGGTTTACCTGTACTTAGTAAAAAAAAGACCCTTTGATTATCTCTTTTCTTTCTTAGTCTGAAAATAAGCAGATAGAAGGTGCTTCTTACGAATTAGATCAGTAATAGTATATCTTTTGAATGTGGAGGAACTCTTGGCCCCCAGAGTGAGTGGGGTCTAATCTTTAATTAATAATCAGTCACCTTCCCTTTTGTAAAGATTTAGGTTAACTCAAAGACATGAGTACCATGTGTCAATCTGGGATTTAATCTTTTATATCTGATAAAGAAAAAAAAACCCTTTAACTTCCATCTTAGAATTGATGTTGTGTATTGGTTCCAGGCAGAAGAATGGTAAGGGCTAGGCAATGGGGGTTAAGTGGCTTGCCCAGGGTCAAATAGCTGGGAAGTGTGTGAGGTCATATTTGAATCCAGGACCTCAGATCTCAAGGTGTGACACTAAATCCACTGAAGCACTTAGGTGTCCCCTCCTACCTTTTTAACAGGTATATTTTGCGTCACATAAAAGCTTTCATGATTTCATTTGAAAAGTTTGATTCTTACTATTGTTGGAGACAGCTCCTTTGCATGCACAAGCAATTTGCTTGTTCCAATGTGGAAATTCTTATACGATTTTTGTGGTGATAGCCATAATAAATTGTATAGGCAATTGCAAGCATCACAAAAGTGCTAATAGCTATGTCTTCATTCTTTACTGGCAGTCTAGAAATTAGTAGCAGCTGAAACTATGATTGAATCCACCCCAACATTTATCCAAAAAGGAAAGATAAGGAAATGCAGCTGACTGTGGCATGAGGAGAGCACTGTGGGTTTTCTGGGACCTGCCAATTGTTGATTGATACCCTGCTCTCGTCCCTAAAAATGATAAAACCAAAGTTGAAAGAGATATCTCTACCACTTAAACTTGCATCTTAATCTAGCTTCAACTCAACTGCGAGTTCTAGCATTTTCTCGCCTTTGACAACATAAATAGCATTTAAAATATAGTAGTGAAACACCAGAAATTTACCCAATTCATAATATAATAGCTAAGGCAGAGCCCTGAGCCAACAACCATTTATCAGAGGGACTTGGCCAACAAATAGGATCCCAGACCTTCCTCACAGTCAGAGACCCCCATCTTCTCCAAAATATAGCTTTAGGTACGCAAGCCCATGCTCTTATGACTAGTCAATCCAGGCATCAGTGAGTGATCTCATTGGTGAGCTCCAAGTGAGCTCCAAGTGAGGTTCATGAGGAAATCAATAATAGGTAGAAGGGCTTTTTTTTTTCCTTTTAAATATATCAAGGAACTTTTCACTGAAGCTTGTAATATCTGGATGGAAGGCCCCTTTAAGCTATGCTGATAAGTTAAGAGTTTAACATAGAGTTTTATGAGATGAAGTACTTAGTTCTAGAAACTCTTCAGTTATTGAATCACATTAAATTAGATAATACAGATTAGAATTAATTGTAGGGATAAAAATAGTGATTTTAAATGGGCAAGGGTCTACTAAAATAGTGTAGAGGTCAAATTATTTTTTATAACAAGACAGGGGCAGCTAGGTAGCACAATGGATAGAGAGCTAAGCCTGGAAATAGGAGGTCCTAGGTTCAAATCTGGCCTCAGACACTTCCTAGCTGTGTGATCCTTGGCAAGTTACTTAACTCTAATTGATTAGCCCTTACCACTCTTCTGCTTTGAAACTAATACTTAGCATTGATCCTAAGACAAAAAGTAATTTTTAAAAAATATTATAACAGGACTGGGAATATAACCTAATTTATTATATCATCCTCAGTCCCCATTATAGCAATCTGTATATATTAGATGCCTAATAAATCTTGCTAATACTATTGTTAATTAGTGAAAATTAGTGCAACAGAGATATAAGAAAAAGACATCAAGATAACTCAAGACTTGAATAAATGAAATTTAATACTATGTGTTCTCTAATAATAAAATCAAACTTGAGAAAAAAGTATCAATGAACCAGCATGTGATTTCATTGATGAGCTGGCTCTGGTGTGGAATTCCCTCCACTGATATAGATTAGCATCTGTCTGAAGTTCTCTTCTTAAGGAGTTGCTAAGAGGTACTAATAACTTTAAAAACCTGCCTATGGTCACAAACATTTCTCTATGTCTGGAAGAAGAATTGAACTTAAGACTTGCCAAAATCTAGCTGTCACTCTATCTACTATCATGCTGATGTTCACAATAAAAACCAGTAAAATGAGTATAAAATTAAACTAAAATTAAACACAAAAGCCTAATAGCCTCATGGCTTTCCTATCTCTAGTTCAGATGAAAAAAATGATTTTCTAAAACTCAAATATGACCGTGGAATGTCCTATTTAATAAATTTCAGTGACTTTCTAATATTTCTAGGATGAAAATCAAATTTCTCTGTTCAGCATATGAAAGTCAACCCAAGCTAGCTCCAACTTATATTACCAAATTTATTATTCATTACTACCTTTCACCCATTCTATGGTGAAGCCAAACTGGTCTTGCTTTTTCTTAAACATGAATATCCATTTCCTATCTCTGTACCACTGCATGGGCTTTCTAATATGCCTGGAAAGCACTACTCTCTTTCCTTTTGGAATCCCTAGTTTCCTTCAATGATAACCTCAAGCATGACCTTCTACATGAGATTGTCCTGATTCCAACATTACTCCTATATATGCATGTGTGGGTGTGTATGCACATGTAGTCTCCCAAATGAAGTATTAGTTCCTTCAGTGGTGGATTCCATTTTTGCCTTTGCATCACAAGATAAGTACATTATTTTTGTTGCTTTTGTTATTGATATGATCAATTATGCTGATAGTTTTCCTAATGTTGAATCAGCCCTGCATTTTTGAGATATACTGTAACTGCTCATAATGTATGGTCCTTCCTTGTGATATATTGCTATAATCTCCTTGCTAGTATTCTCTTTAAAAATTTTGCATCAATATTCATTAGGGAAATTGGACTATAGTCTTTCTTTTCTGCTTTTGCTTTTCTTCATTTAGGTATCAGGACCATATTTGTGTTATGAATGGAATTTAGTAGGACTTCTTTGCATATTTATCTATCTGGTACCAGGGATTTTTTTTTTATTTTGTCATTGCTGATACTATTTTTTTCAGAACTATGTATAAGAATATCATGAAAAGGGATATTTTCTTTAGTCCTGAATTTATTGAGAAAATTTATCATATTTCTCTATTATTTATAGAGCTTTGGATTTAAAAAATATGTACTTTTTATATAAAGTTTATGTACAATAAACTTTATATATATATATGGGTCTTTCTGTGCTTATGAATTTTAAGATATATCATAAATGACTTTAATCCAAGGTTTTCTGTAACTTCATTTTAGGTGATTTGTTTACACTATGTTATTTTCCCATTATTAAATGCATTCTTGTGTACATGATATGAATTAAATGCATAAATGTAATATTTGGGGACAAATTGGTACAATTTTTGTGTCTATTTGATACAATTTTTGAATAGTCATAAATAATATTTCTCTATATTTTTTTCTTGGCTTTATTTTTCATGGTTTAAGCATAGAAATATATTTATCTCATAAAAATAAGAGTAGATATTTTCTCAATTTTTAAGAATACATCTGGATATTTAATCAGAATTTTCAGAAAATATCATGCTTTTTTCATTTCAAGATAATCACATTTGTATTCTGCCAAAATGATATGCTTATTTATAAAGCAATGTAAACATATTTTCTATTACTTTCAACATGCAAATTAAGCTACAACCTCAAAAGTTAACTAATTTGACTTAGGTCACACAGATAATAAATAAAAAGCCTGGAGCTTAGACTTCAATGAGAGAATACTGTTTACAGAGGAGTAGAGAAAGATGAATAAAAATATATTAGTAATTTTTTTCATCCAGAACTGTCAAGGAATAGGTCACTGAAAATAATAACTTTTTCTATTTGGGGTTCAACTCCTTGTTTTAAATGTTTTCAAAAATAATATCATTTATTTTCTTCTGAATGGTTTAGAAATTTCTTTTTATGTGAGCAATATGACTAGTCTTTTTATGATTTAGGATCAAAGTTATGAACACTAATTATCTTTCCCCAAAAACCCACTTCTTTCTGGATTTTCCCTATTGCTACTGTGGACATTACTCTCTTCCCAGCCACTGAAGTTTGCAACCACAATATCATGTTTAATTCTAAACTGTCATAAATCCTACATAATCAGTCGGTAGTCAGGTTTTATTCTTTCTTTCTCCATAACATGGATAAATTTATTCAATATGATAAAATGACAGTATTAACTAAATTAATTTACCTATTCATTGCTATAGCAATCAAATTACCAAAAGATTACTTTATAGATATAGAAAAAATAATAACATTAGGGTTTGGTGAAGGTATACACAAATGGCATGAAATATTTCTCATGTAAGAAAAAAGTTTGATTTATAGGTTGCATTTCTAAATTTTTCTAGGTTCATAAGATCAGAGATTAAGAGTTTTGAGGTACCTTGGAAATTCTCTAAACCCCTTGCTTTCACGGTTAAAGACACTGAGGCACAGAGAGACTTAAAGTAATGATTCAAATATCAAAGTTCTATAACTTCAAGTGTGGTAGTTTCTACTATACAAAAGAACCTTAATTTGCAAAGAAAAACATAAATCAGTGAAAGAATTGAAGAGTTAGTATCACACAATTGAGAACTGAGAATTAAAATGTGGCAAGAAGTAAATTTTAAAAAGTAAAGTAAAAAAAACAGGACAAATTATAGAACTAAAGTTCTACATGCAACTTTCTGTGGTTGATTATGCAATTATGGCTAAAGACAGATCATTTATTTTCCCTATAAGTGAAACTGCTGTATATAGTTTTACATCTCTTGATTTATAAAGCACTGTTCTAATGCTTCATTGTGGCATAGAGATGTCACTTAGTTCTCAAAGAGGATTGTCAGCTCTGGCAGAATGTACCTACATGGAAAAGTTTCAACCACAGGCATCTTGGTCCTGTTTAGTTTGGAGACACTTAACATTGAAATGATAGTAGTCAGGTGATTGATTTTTTTTGACCACAAAGTTATGATGTCCCAGAGTTGGGATCTATGGTGGCAAAGGGCACACTAACATAATTAAATAACGGGGGGCAGCTGGATGACTCAGTGGATTGAGAGCCAGGCCTAGAGACAGGAGGTCCTAGGTTCAAATCTGGCCTCAGACACTTCCTAGCTGTGTGACCCTGGGCAGGTCACTTAACCCCCATTGCCTAGCCCTGAAACAAATAAAATTAATATAAAAGGATATATATAAAAGATATTAGGGTTTAAAAAATAAATAAATAAATAAACAAACAAACAAATAAATGAATGAATAAATAAATGATGGATCTTTTTAATATTAGAAGGGGCAGCTGGGTAGCTCAGTGGAGTGAGAGTCAGGCCTAGAGACAGGAGGTCCTAGGTTCAAACCCGGCCTCAGCCACTTCCCAGCTGTGTGACCCTGGGCAGGTCACTTGACCCCCATTGCCCACCCTTACCACTCTTCCACCTATGAGACAATACATCGAAGTACAAGGGTTTAAAAAAATATATTAGAAAATTTTTTACTTGAACTGTGATGTTTTTGGTTTCGAAATTCCCAGTGAGGAAACACTTACTGCCAAAGCAGATCAGCACCTGCCCTGAATTTGATTTTGTTGGAGAGTTGCCTGGAGGTGCTCAGAGATTAAGTGACTTGTCCATACAAGTGAATGTCAGAGATGAGATTTGAACCCAGGTTTTCCTGACTCCAAAGCTGAACATGGAAAAATATAATGCATATATTTTTTTAAATTTATTTATTTAGAATATTTTTCCATGGTTACATGATTCATGATTTTTCCCACCTTTCTTCCCTTCCTACTCCCTGAGATTACAAGCAATTCCATTGGATTATATATTTATCATTGTTCAAAATCTATTTCCATATTATTCATATTTGCAATAGAGTGATCTTTTGACCTTCAAACCTCAATTGTATCCCCATCGAACGACATGATCAATCATATGTTTTCTTCTGCATATTTTACTCCCACTGTTCTTTCTTGGGATGTGAATAGTGTTCTTTCTCATAAATTCCTCTGGATTGTCCTAGATCAGTGTTATGAGGGTTATTTAGCAATTAATTTAGTAATAGTGTTGGACCTAGCAGGAAAGGCTGGAGAAGTCCAAGATGGAATGAAGGAGCAGGAATTGGGGCTTGTGCTCTGAGAGAGACTCCATTAGTGGTTGGGACATAACTGTTGCTAACCCTGGGAGATCTCAGAGTTAGGGGAAAACTGCACCCAGATTCCCTGGGATCCTGAGAGGTGGAGGCTTTCAGCAGTGGACAACAGACCTGCAGAGCAGCACCAAGTGGGGAAGTGGTTTGTGATCTGGTGGACAGCATTGCAAACTCACTCTCCCTACCTGGGTACCTTGGATCACTTTCCTTTGCTGTCATATTGGCCAATCTGCTAGGTGTAAAGTATTACCTCAGAGTTGTTTTTATTTGAATTTTAATCAGGAGGGATTTAGAACACTTTTTCATGTGATTATTGATAGTTTTAATTTCATTTTAGATCTGCCTATTTATATCCTTTGACCATTTGTCAATTGGGGAATGGCTTGATTTTTTTGTAAATTTGACTTAGTTCCTTACATATTTGGGAAATTGGATCTTTGTTAGAGAGTTTTGTTACAACAATTTTCTACCAGTTTGTTGCTTTCCCTCTAATTTTGGTTGCATTGGTTGTATTCGTACAAACACTTTTTAATTTGATGTAATCAAAATCATTCATTTTATATTTTATAATGTTCTCTATATCTTGCTTGGTCTTAAATTCCTTCCTTTCCCACAGATCTGACAGGTACACTTTTCTATGTTCACCTAATTTATTTGTGATTTCATTCTTTATATTTAAGTCATTTACCCATTTTGAATTTATCTTGGTATTTATTTTTTATTTTTATTTTTAATATTTTCTCATAGTTACATGTTTTATGTTTTTCTCTCTCCCTCAAACCCCACTAACCCCCTCTTAGCTGAAGCACAATTCCACTGAGTTTTACATGTATCATTGATTAAGACCTAATTCCATATTATTGATAGTTGGACTAGCGTTATCGTTTAGTGTCTACATCACCAATATAATCCCCATCAGCCCATGTGTTCAAGCAGTTGCTTTTCTTCTATGTTTCTCCTCCCCCAGTTCTTCCTCTGAATGTGGCTAGTTTTCTTTCTCATAAGTCCCTCAGCCTTGCTCTGGATCCTTACATTGCTGCTAGTAGAGAAGTTCGTTATGTTCGATTGTGCCACAGTGTATCAGTCTCTGCTTATAATGTCTTCCTGGTTCTGCTCCTTTCATTCTGCATCAATTTCTTGAGCTCTTTCAGGTTAACATGGAATTCCTTCCAGTTCATTGTTCCTTATAGCACAATAGTATTCATCATCAACAGATACCACAATTTGTTCAGCCATTCCCCAATTGAAGGGCATCCCCTCATTTTCCATTTTTTTGCCACCTCAAAGAGTGTGACTATAATATTTTTGTACAAGTCTTTTTCCTTATTATCTCTTTGGGGTATAAACCCATCAGTGCTATGGCTGGATCAAAGGACAGGTAGTCTTTTACTGCTCTTTGGGCATAGTTCCAAATTGCCATCCAGAATGGTTGGATCAATTCACAACTCTACCAGCAATGCATTAATGTCCCTATTTTGCCATATCTCCAACATTCATTACTCTCCCCTGCTATCATTTCAGCCAGCCTGCTGGGTATGAAGTGATTTGTTTTGATTTGCATTTCTCTAATCATTAGAGATTTAGAACACTTTCTCATGTGCTTATTGATAGTTTTGATTTCTTTATCTGAAAATTGCCTATTCATGTCCCTTGCCCATTTATCAATTAGGAGATGGCTTGATTTTTTGTACAATTGATTTAGCTCCTTGTATATTTGAGTAATTAGACCTTTGTCTGAGTTTTTTGTTATAAAGATTTTTTTCCCAAATCTGTTGCTTCCCTTTTAATTTTGGTAGCATTGGTTTTGTCTGTATAAAATCTTTTTAGTTTAATGTAGTCAAAATTATTTATTTTACATTTTTTAATTTTTTCTAACTCTGGTTTTAAAATCTTTACTTTCCCAGAGATCTGACAAGTATACTATTCTGTGCTCACCTAATTTACTTATAGTGTCCTTCTTTGTGTTCAAGTCATTTACCCATTCTGAATTTATCTTGGTATATTATAGAGTATGAGATGTTGATCTAGACCCAATATCTCCCATATTATTTTCCAATGGAAAAATCTTTTTAAAGATAAAGTTTTTTTTTTAATCTCCATTACTATTGATTCCCTTGTGTTCACATAAAGAAATACAAATCAGAAGAGAACAATGAATTTTAAATCACTCCCAGGCTCACCTACAAAGATTAGCCTAGCATCTGACTTATTGTCATGCATTAGTAATTATTATTATTGTTTTAAAGGAATATTCCTATCCTGTCTCACTGAAAGTCTGAAGAAGGGTTTGATAAGTATTATGGTCAACAAATAGGAAGAGAGTAGAGTCACTCCTTTTAAAAACTATTTGGGGATGAATCCCTTTGGCTTAGTGGCTATCCTTTTCTTTTACATAGAGTTCTCCCCACCCAAAGATGGGCATCAAAAGAACAATGAAAAGCCTCACTATTGATAAGAGTTCACAAATCCCCCCCGAAGTTGCTAGGATGTACCCATAGCCCTCCATTAGAAGTACATTAGCCAGAGCATATGTCACTAGAACTTTATCTCATTCAATCATTTCAATGCCTGACCTTTTGTTACCTGATTTTGAGTTTTCATGGAAAAGATAAGGGAGTAGTTTACATTTTCCTCCTCTAGCTTATTTCACAAATGAGGAAACCAGGATAAATGGGATTAAATGACTTTCCCAGGGTCATACAGATAATATATATCTGAGTCTGGATTTGAATTCAAGTCTTCCTGCTTCTAGACCCAGGACTCTATCCATTGTGAAATCTAGCTGCCTGTCATTAGAAATGTCTAGGGTCAACTCTACTATCCATAGGAAGGTCCCCAGAAGCCATACCTTCATGCTCTGTGGGGTGCAGGGAGGACTCATTCCAATTTCCCACAATATTACTACAATTAGGAATTCATTTCCAAGTGAAGTTTGAACATTTTTGAAACTAGCCTGAGATGATAAATTCAACACACAAGATCATAGACACCAACCAAGCATAGACAAAACTTTGTTTCTTATTTACATGAGTAGAAATCATTGAAATCCTTTATCTTACTATTATTACCCTCCCCACTGCAGGTACAAACAGATGTCTTGAAAGACTTGGAAGCAAATATGTAAGTTTGCGGCAAGAGTCCAGATGGAAGATGATATGTATGATGAATCACTCTTCTTCCCTGGAATCAAAAGATTAAGCCTGGTTCTGTTACTAACTTAATATGTGACTAAGTCATTTAAATTCTTGCCTTGGAAATGACTGAGCTCTTCATCACTGGAAATACTCAGAAGAGCCTGAATATCCTTGTAAGTGAGAAGTTATGGAAGTAATCACTGAATGGGATCAGAGTTTAGAATTATGGTTCTCAGGATTACTTTCAACCCTGAAAGTCTAAAATGTCAGTTTCTTCATCTGTAAAAAGTGAATTATAATGCCTGCTCTTCCTTCCCTTCACAATTGTTTGGGGAATTAGATGATGTCATGGATAGTGTATTGAAAAGTATATAATACTGTGCAACCTAACAAGCATTTAAGTGTCTACTGTGTGCAATGCATTATGATGAAACAGATACAACAACAACAATAACAACATCAACAAATATATATATATATATAGTTCCTGACCTCAATGGGCTTACATTCTACTAGGACAAAGTATTAAGTATATAAACACACAGGTATGCACTTGGGAATTACAGTAGTTAGGAAGTACTAATAACTAAAGGAGATTATGAAAAGTCATACCAATCAAGGTAAGGGTTTTAAGAGGTGACAGTGAGGTCAGTATATATTTCTGGCCTGTTGATAGCCCATACAAAAGCATGGAAACAGGAAATGGTTTGCCAGATTTGGGGAAATACAAGTAGGTCAGTTCAGCCAAAACATTCAATGTATGAAGGGGAATATTGTGCTTCAAACCTAAAAAGAAAGACTGAGTTACATTGAGAAGGGTGTTAAATGTGTGAAAGGGAATTTTTTTATCTTAACTTAATCAAGTACTTGGAGTGCTCTACTCCTTTTAACTTCATCCTTCAGGAACTTGTGAATCCTTTTGATAAGAGTTCACACCATCAGAGGAAGGGAAGTGGATCCCACAGACACTGACCCCCTGGACAGTGCTAGGCAAATTGAGAGACTGATTGGTTCCTGAGATGTGATAGACCAGCCCACAGTGAAAGGAAGGACGAACCAAAAAGACAGTGACATGGAGAAAAATGCTTATAAAAGCCAGCTGAGAGCATTCTGAGTTACTACTTCTGCTTCTGCTGAGCTGGTGGTTGTTCCTGAGGATTTTCTGCTTCTTCTGAGCTGGTGGCTCTTGCTGAGGGAGGATCTCTGAATTGGAGGATTTTCTGCATTGGAGGACCTCTGCTTTGGAGGCCGAGACTCCCAGACTCCTCTGGCCAGAGATTGGAACTTTGTCAGAGAGTGAGCTAGATTTCTTAGGAACAGACTTAAGATTGGTAGGCTAGACAATTCCCCTATCACCTTCCTACATTTCCCTCTTTACTATCTCTACTCTGCTGTAATAAATCTACTAAAGCTGCTAATATTCTTGTGACTTAAGAGTTAATTTTATAAAAGGTGATCACAATAATTTTTTTTTAAATTCTTATATTTGTCAAACCCATTTTTGTTTATTGCAAATGCCAAACTAAAGAGTTGCCATTTATCCTACAGGTACTCAGGAAGATTCTGATGCAGGGAATGACCTGATAAAACTTTTGCTTTAAGCATATGTAAATAGAAGCATATTTGTAAAGAATTTTCTAAATCTTTAAAAAATTATATAAGTGCTAGATATGCAAGTTTTTTTTTTACCATTTTGCTTCTATACCATGATGAAATAAGGTCAATAAAAAAGAAGAAAAAATTGGGGTTTACCGGGGGGCATTCTCCTTTCTCCAGACACATAAGAGCTGTCAGAACAACTTTCACTTCAAGTCCTTCTCACTTTTCCCAGTGTGTCAACATGAATTTAAATCCTGATTATCAGTTGTTCAGAAATCTAGAATTTTGTGTAATTAATTCTGGGAAGCAGATGGAGACTATCCCCAGTAGAACCAAACACTAACCCAAAGACCCATAGAATAACCTGCAATCTTTGCACTTAGTAACACAAGCTTGATAGTAGAAAGGGACCTTAAAAGTGATTGGTCTAGCCTTTTTCACTTGAGAAAGGAGTAGACTAAAGCTTTGAGATCCTTAATATTTTTACAGTTCCTCCAAAAATCTATATTTGTACAAGTAATTATTAAATAGTATTTTCTATATAGTAAACAAAATTGTCTTCCAACAACTTCAACAAATGAATTAAGTGTCTACTAAAAGTAATATAGGTTGCTAAGTGCTGGATTTACAAATAAAAAAAAATTTAAATATTGTTTTCCTTCCCTGTCTTGGCTCTTTGGAGAACCATTTCAACTCTACACTGACTTCTTGTAAGTCCCTTGCCCACTTATCTTATCTTGCCCTGCCAAGGTTCAGCTTTGAAATACTTCTGCCGTCTACTGCCTGTGTTCCTATCTATGTGCTGCTTCATGAAGTTGGAGAATATCACACAACTATGTTCAAAACAAATTTATATTACATAATCTCAATTGGTCTTTCACCGTTTCAAGGCAATCCTTTTTTTAGTGTGTTTATATTTTATTTTATGGTTTTTTAACATTTATTAATATTCATTTTTAACATGGTTACATGAATCATGCTCTTCCTTTCCCCTTCACCCCCCCGCAACCCTCCCCCATGGCCAATGCACATTTCCACTAGTTTTGTCATGTGTCCTTGATCAAGACCAATTTCCAAATTGTTGGTAGTTGCAATGGTGTGGTAGTTTCGAGTCCACACCCTCAATCATGTCCACCCCGACCCATG
>NC_058133.1:435315987-435402124 GCF_016433145.1 Gracilinanus agilis | reverse complement strand
GAAGGAAGGAAGGAAGGAAGGAAGGAAGGAAGGAAGGAAGGAAGGAAGGAAGGAAGGAAAAAAGAAAAAAGGAAAGAGGAAGAGAAAAAAGGGAAAAAAGGATAAAGGGATGGAGGGCAAAAGGTGAAAGAAAGAAAAAGGAGAGGGAGGGAGGCAGGAAAGCAGGAATAAATAAAGGAAATAAGTTAAGCATAAGAAAGTGTTAATATTCTCAAACCTTTCTGGGGTTAAAGTTCTATAAAGTACAATATTAACAGGTGATTATGACATAATCTCATTTTCTGTAATATGTCTTTTAATGAGTGATTGAAATTGGGAGCTGTTTTGACACCTACCTTGCTGGCCAGGATATCATAAATTATTATTTCAATTTATTTTCCTCAATCTTTACATTATTTGGCCAAAAAATGTTGAGTTCTTTCTCCTTCAAAATACAAGACTTATTGCATAACAGAAAGAGCACCTAATTTTGAATCATAAGATCTTTTCATGATTTAATCACCAATCTGTGAGATCTTAGGAAAGTCCCTATAATATCTCTAGTTTTGCATTTCCTTATTTGGAAAATGAGTTCTGTAAAGTGAGCAGGTAAGACTCTACTTTAAAATTGCATTATCCTACATGGATATAGTATTTTAAATCACATCTTCTAAAAGATGACAAATATGAAGCATAATATCAAACAATTAACTTTTTTGACTTTCATAAATACTATGTTATATAGATGTTAATCCTATCCTCCTAATAAGGGAAACACTATCTCTAAGTGAATAATGAAATTAATGAAATTATATATGAATATTATATAATTCATATATAATGAAATTATATATGAATAATGAAATTATAAATGAAGAGAAAAATGAAAGTTGAATAAAATAACTCTTTAAGATTAATTTAAATTGTAAATAAATCTCTTTTTAAAGTTCCAGTTAAATATATTTAGCTTGTAAATTGCTTTAGAATTTTAGAATTTATTTTTTCCCATTGATATGCTTTGGGATTAAAAGTGAAATTGCCCAGCATCCAAAAAGCATGAAGAATATATCTATTGGGAAGTCCAACATTTACCAATCTGCTTGAAAGCCAGAAGTAAAAGTCACATTATCATGCAATTAGCAGCTAAATCAATTCTTCAAGTCCTAAGAGGCTTGAATGTACTTTCGATGAGCACTCCAAAATTACTGGTATGTATTTCAATATAACCTTTGAGACTTCTTGAGGTTCACTCTCTCACTATATTATACCTAGAAATACAAATCTTTCTATGTCTAGGACAAAAAGGGATTTGGTATAAAAGACCACCCAAGAAAGTACAGTTATAATATTTTGCCAGACTAATGAATGCAATATGGGATTTCCAGAGCATATTACTTCTTCTCAGAATCACCAATGGGAGATAAAAGATCAATCGTGAATCATCATTACAGAGGAAGTAAAAGATTCAAGCTCTTGAGGTTAAGCTGTTGGATGTATTTATTTTCACAAGTGCCTAACTTCCCCTGTCACACAGAAGTTTTGAGAATCCAGATCTTCAAATCCCCTGCTGTCTTGTGAGCCCCCAACTTGGAATGTCTCTAAGTTAATGCTACAAATGAGAACTTCAGTATGGAATAAGAAAAGAACCAACCCAATCATTTATTTGCCTCAAAATCAAACCAAGTATGTTTGAGGTTAGAGACATTTAGATAATTTCCCCCATTAACTTATTTTCCTTCATGTTTTGCACATCCTTTTCCCACAGCCAAAATGGCTTTTTCTCTATTCTGTTTGTTATTTCAGGAGTCTTATTGTTTTTTTTAAAAATAGTAACCAATGAAATGGATTTTTGCCTTTAAAAATGAATATATAATCTAATTGAGCAAAATAATTTTCATTTTATTTTTTCTCTCTTAAAAAACTGTCATATTATATTTTCATTGAGTGTATATAACAATGAGGCTGGGTGATGGCAAAGAATGAAGAATACTCTTTGTGAGAGATATATTTAATTAGCTTAGCTCAACAGGCTTTATTCTGCTCAGTTCTCTCCAGGATGGAATAACATGGGTCCAGAAAAAGAAACAGAGTTACTCTGGCCAAGAAGAATGATATGAAGAAAAAAAAAAAAAAAAAAAAAAGGTTTCCAAAGGGCTTTCCTTTGGCCTCTTCAGGAAGACATATTAAGTAATGCCCTCTTGGAGGAGAGAATGAATCTACTTATATCTTGGTACAAGCTTGTACTTCCCGTATATTTTATATTTTTGTACCCCAGGCCCCCCAACTTTGTGAACCCAAATTTTTAATTCATAGTCTCCCCCATTTAGTTTTGAGGTATCCCTTAAACTTCTTGCCACTGTTTCATATCCTCTCACCTACAAAAAAAATCAAAAACTAAAATAAAAAATAAAATAAACAAACTGCTACATAAAAGATTTCTTCTAAGCACTACAGAAAATAAGCAAGGAATTTACAATAACAAATCAAATGGAGAAGACAGAAAGCTATAGAAGTCTTATCAGTTAATCCTGGTCTCACAAACAATACCCAGGAAACTGGGTCTTACTCATTCTTTGTTCTCCATTCTCTCATAAATACCCTCTCTAAACAGAATTACAGACACTAGTAGTTGAAAGTATCCTCAAAGGTTATCTAGTCTAACCTAATAGAAGAGGAAGAGTGGAGGCTACTGAGAAAGATAAGTCACACCTTTGGTTTTGGTTATATGATGATGCTGTAGTCCCTTTTCCTCTCAGTGACTTGGGCAACTCCCTAACCTGAAAATTGAAGGGGAAATGCTGATAAGTATTAATAGAGAAAGCATTATCATTAGGACTTCCTGAAACCAATGAAATCGCAAGACCTGCTTAAGAAAAAATCTCTAAAAAAATTAGTGGGCAGAGAAATTCCTACCTTAGTTAACCTGCCCTTTCTATTTTGGGACAGCTCAACTGGAGAGATTTTTCCCTAAATTATATCCAAATCTGCCTCCCTGCAACTTTACCCCTGGTTGAATAGATAGACCAAAGAAGTAAAGAATCAGTAAGTGCCAATATCACAGGAACTCTCCAGCTAAGTGTGCCAGTTGTGTGGGTCTATCCCTCTTCTGCTGTAGATGCCAGTCATGATGATGATGGCAATAATGATGATGATGCATCATCACTATCATTGTCTCTCAAGATCTATTTATCATATCTGATAATCTGATAAGGACAGCTTAGTTGATAAGGAAATAATGGGACACAGGAGATGATCTTTTAGCTCATGCTTCCAGCTCTGTCTTCAGGAGCATGGAGTTTATTATATATATATATATGTGTGTGTGTGTGTGTGTGTGTGTGTGTGTGTGTGTGTGTGTGTGTATACTTCAAGACTCATTTCACACAAAAGAACCCCCCAAAACTTCATATTTGAACATAAATTATGTCATATCAAAGCACAATAAAGTTAATAGTTTTACAAAGAATTTTCTTATGAAGATAATGCCAGATGAGAAAAAAGTCCCAAGGCTAAAAATGAGCCTCACTTTAGCTAAAAGTTATTATGCCTAAGCTTGCCACTCTGTGACCTTGGAATACCTGGAGCAGTTAGAGAGATATACCCACAGCTGCAGCTTTACTCTGCTGAGTGAAAAAAAGGCTGTTAACTCATTAAGTGCTGGTTTACTAAGAACTTAAAGTTTTTCTAGAGGCTATAATGTTTTTCAATAAGAAAAGGTGTGGATCATAAAAGGGATCAAAAGAGGAGTCTCAGATTTTCGTCTATTTAAGACTGTTTCTCTTATTGGCCTCCCACAGTTGTCATAATTAATAATAATAATATTTTTATTTAACAAAATTTTCCCTTTCCCCATCATTCTGTTTATTCCTAGTCAAAATTTTCCCCAATTTTCTATGTACATTGTAAGGAATAAAATTAGGACTACGATCCTCATTTTTCATAAGTTTTATTAGAATTTACTTGAATAGGTTAAGACAAAGAGTTAGAGAGAAAACCTATTCTATTTAGCCACGTGGCCTCAAGATAGCTATCTCAGCTACCTTCCTCTTGTCTGGTCACCTCCAAAAAGAGAGAGCCTCTTACCTTGTCTCAAACCTTTTAACCTCCCTCCCCCTTCGGATCAAATTCAGTCACATATTTATCAAACTCAGTCACATAACCCACATTAGATGAACTAGGATCGCTGGGATGCAAGTAAGATCCCATGGGTGATCCTGGATGAGGATCCCCTTTGCACACCATAAAATGACTCTTTTTCCACTCTAAGTCCATCACCTAGAAGTACCTCATCATTGATCCTGTAGAATAATAAGTATTTAGCTCTTGAATTGTACCCCATACTGTTTACCATTTTATCAATTATCTCGATGATTAATGATGACATACTTATCAAATTTTCAAGGGACAAAAATCCGAGGGGGACAGCTAAAGAACTAGAAGCTAGACAACAGAATCAGGATACAAAAAGGTATCGGCAGATTCTTAGAGAAATGAGTTGAATAAGATGAAATGAGTCGAGTTGAATAAGATGAAAGTCAATAGGGATCAATGTAAAGTCTTGAATTTGGACTCAAGCCAAGTTAACAAGGACAAGATAACAGTTTGTCTAAAAAAGATCTGGGAGTTTTGGGGGATCCAGTGCTCAATATGAGACATTGTGATGCTGCCATGAAAAGGTTACTTCAATATTGGTCTACATTAAGAGAAGAATAATTTATAGAAAAAAGAAAGTCCTTTTTCACTCTACCTTGTTCAAGCAAAATCTAGAGAAGGAGTTCTTAATATTTTTTGTTAAGATTCAAGAAGGATATAGATTCCTCAGAATGTCTCTAAATTCACGTAGTAAAATAGATAAGATTACAAAATGTTAAAATTCAATTATCAAAATATTTTTGCAAACAAATTCACAGATCCCATGTTAAGAATAACTGCACCTTTATTTGTTCATAATCTGGTATTTTTCCACTTTTTGCCTCAATACCTATTTTTCAATTGAAAAACTAGGTGGTAAAGTGGATATAGAGCATCAAACTTAGAATAAGGAAAACCTCAGTTCAAATTCATCTTCAGACAATTACTTGTTGTATGACATCCCTGACAAGTCATTTAACCTGTTTGCCTCAGTTTCTGCATCTTTAAAATGGGCATAATAATAGCACCTGCCTCTCAGGATTGTTGGGAGGTTTCAAGTGAGATGTGAATTGTAAAGTTCTGAGCACAGTGCCTGGCATAATGTAAATGCTATAGAAATGTTAACCTCAATCCTTCAGTTTTTTACCATGCACTTGCTACTCTCCTCCTTTCCCATTTTGACTCTTCAATAAATTAGCGCAACTACATATATTCCTCCTTGATACACTAACTTGTTCCCTCATCCTATTGCTGATCTTGCTCTGAAAACTCTCATTTTTAAAATTTCTCCTACTACCCACTGCCATTACTCCTACTCATATGCTTTGGAATAATGCAATTGAAAATTATGGAATTGTGCTAACTAGATTCCCTAAAAATTTGTGCTACATAATCTCAAATGGGCATTCCCAAATGCAAGGAAATCCTTTCATATCTCCCTAATTGACAATTTCACTCAACAGAATTACTTTTTCAAAACCTTTCAGACCCACTGAAAACTCCTATTGCTTCCTCTACACCTACTTGTCCTAGTACAAAATAAGAAATCTGATATTCCTCTGTGGGATATTCAGTGATCTCTTAATCACCAAATCAAATGGACTTTTCTTAATTCTCATCTTTTTTTTTACCATTCTTTAACCTTTGATAATCTTACTCTCTAACACAATTACTCTCTGATCTTTGATGCTCTCTTCTTTCTAGGTTGTCACAATGTTCTCTCCTGGTACTCCTCTGACATATCTGACCATATGATCACCCCTGTCTCCTTGCTGGATCTTTATCCAAGTTGTATTTGTTAATCATGACTGTCTCCCAAATCTCCATCTTAGACTTATTTCTCATCTCCATATATATTATCTCCCTCAGTGATATTATCAGCTACCATGGATTCAACTGTTATTATATCTAGAAAGAGGATTCTTAGATTTACTTGTCCAATTCCAACCTCTCTACTGACCTAAAATAGTCTCAAAACTCCAGTTGACTATGAAGTATCTTGAACTGAATTTATTGTAAATATATTAAATACAAGATGTCCAAAACTAAATTCATCCTTCATCCCCAACTCTTCCACTTCTTAATTTCTCCATGACTATTGAAGGTATCATTATCCTTTTAGTTAGTACTGAAACCAAAACATTATCCTCTATTTCTTACTGTCTCTCATCCTCTTTATCCAATTAATTGCCAAATCTTGCCATTTCTACCTTCTTAAATTCTCTCATATATTCTCTTTCCCTCTTCTAACACCATCACCATCCTGGTAAAAGTCCTCATTTCATGCATGGATTATTTCAAAAGCCTTTCTAATGGGACTCCAGTAGAGTTGGGTTGGGATTTACTGCTTTAAGTTAAAAAAAAATAGGAAAACAAAAAGAGGTTCCATTCTCTCTTTTGATCTTTTAAGAAAGTATTAAATTTTGTTTTTTCAGGGAACAAAAATTTATTTTCTCTCACTACTCCACCTCTTTGATACAAGAAAGAAAAATGAAATCCTTGTTAAAAATACATATCCAAGACAAGTGGAGTCCCATATTAACCATGTCCAAAAAGATTTGTTTAATTATTCATCTGGAGTCCATCTTTTCTTTTTTAGAAGGTAGATAGCATACATCATCATTTGTCCTTTGAAATCATAGCTGGTCACAGAGCTCTTGAGTTTTTCCAAGTTTCTGGGGACAGAAGACAACTTTCTCTAGCTATCTCCTGAAGTACCTTTCAAAAGTGAGATTAGGGAGAAAATTCTTAGGCAAATAAAGAACAAAGATAATCACAAAATTAGTTATATAAAAGTAAAAAGCTTTTACATAAACAGAAGTAATGCTAACAGAACAACAAAAAAGCTAAATGGATAAAATTATTTTTTATCAGATTTCACTGATACATATCTGAAATCCAAGACTTAGGGAACTGACACAAATATAACCCATTCTAGTCCAACTTCCTCTTAGTAGTCAGAGTGATTTTCCTAAACCACAAGATTGACTATGTCACTTCTCCAATAAACTCCACTGGTTCCCTTGATCACCTTGAGTATCAATTACAAAATTCCTCTGTTTGGAATTAAAAAACCCCTTTTAACCTCTCTCCCTCTTCTCTAACTTTCCAGACTTGTCATATTTTATCATCCCCTGCACACAGATAGTCCAGTGTGTGTGGAGAGCTTCAGTCCAGTGATGTTAACCTCTTTTCAGTTCAGTGAAAAGATAGTCCATTTCTAGCCTCTGGGCATTTTCATTGGATATTCCCTATTTCTGGAATTCTTTTCTTCAATATCTCTACCTCCTGGTTTCTCTAACTTTGTTCCAGCTAAATTCTGCCTTGTACCAGAAATCTCTCCTGATCCCCCTTAATTTTCATGTCTTTTGTCAATGATCTACAATTTACCTCACATATATATTTAATTTGTTAGTAAGTCATTTCCCCCATCAGACTGAGTTCCCTGAAAGTTAGGCATTACCTTTTGTGTTTTTTTTGTAACTCCATTACTTAGCAGAGTGAGCTATCTCTCCTGAGTGTATTTCACAAGTATGATTAGGGAAGCAATTCTTAAACAATGGACAAAGCTCAAAAATATACATATGTATGTATATATATATGAACAATTTTCAAAAGAAGAGCAAACTCTTTACAATATTTTGCAAAAAAAAATTATGGTTTCTAGATATAGAGCTAGAAAAGATCACAAAAGTCATCTAGTCCAGGACCTTTGACTAGTCCAGGGAAAAATATCACCAATGAGAAAACTGGTGTTCAGAGAGTTTACTTGAATTTCTCAAGGTTATAGAGGTAATAAGTAACAAAGCTGAGAGTTGGACTTAAGGTCCTCTAATTTCAAGTACTCAGATCTTTCCACTGAAACATATTCCAAACTACTAAGGAGATTACAAATTAAAACACACTGAATATTGACAAAGATGACAAAAAAGAATCAGTTAATTTTGAAGAGTATAAGGGAAGGCAAATATATAACATATTGTTTAAAAACACTAAATCAGTTTAAAAGTTCTAGAAAACAATATGAAATGATATGAGAAAAATTACTAAATGAACATGGGATGTGCTCCATAGAGATCCAAAAACTGAAAGGTTCAAAATACGCTATAATAGCAGTACTATAATTTGTGAGGGAGTGGAGGCAGTAACAAAGAACTAGGAAGAATGTAGCTAACCACTGAATGAAGGACAGCTGAATGAACTGAAATACATGTCTTTAATGGAATATGGCCATACTATAAGAAATGTCAATATGAGAATATCAGAGAAACGATGGAAGTTTTGCATTAACTGACACAAAGTACATCATAAATAGTGAAAGAAAAAATAGAAACCAAAGAACAATATACTCAGTGACCATCCCAATAGAGGTCTATCCAGTGGTTCTGAGGCATGTGGCTTGAGGGCTGAGGGTTGAGATTTCAGAAATGATTTTAGTTAATATCTTTTGCTTTTCAGATTTGTGTGCATGTATAAAATTTATTTCTGAATATATCCTCAAGCCAAAATTGAATCTGCTTTTATAATTATTCATTTTTAACAGTTAAACAAGAGCAATCAATATAACTTTCTTGTCTAAGTTTTAATAAACACTGGTTGCTCGAATGTATGGTAAGGGGGTGGACATCCATATAATCATTCAATATTGGTTGTGGTTATTTCTACATTTATAATTTCACGTTTAGAAGCGAAGGCTTCTCAGATGATGAACACCATTAGGATCACGGCTGTTAGTGAGATAAAGGAACCAATAGATGAGAGAACATTTCATGTGGTGTAAGAGTCTGGGTAGTCTGAGTATCGGCGTGGTATGCCTGAGAGTCCTAGGAAATGCCGAGGGAAAAATGTTAGATTTACTCCTACAAATATAATAAAGAAGTGAATTTTTGTTCATAAGTCGCTGAGTATGTAGCCTGTGAATAGGGGGAATCAGTGTACAAAACCTCCTATAATGGCAAATACGGCTCCTATAGATAGCACATAGTGGAAGTGGGCTACTACATAGTATGTGTCGTGGAGAACAATATCTAATGATGAGTTAGCTAGGACGATGCCTGTTAAACCCCCAATAGTATCACTCTGATGACATGTACTATTCTTCCATGGTAGTCCTCAAACTTATAATGACAGAAGGGAGAGAGCTTACAATATCCTCTCTCTAGCACTATTATTTAGTTTCTCAGTTGAATAGCATTTGGCTTCCTTTTAGTGATCTCTCCATTTACGTTGTTCTAGTCATTTCTGTTACACAATCATATTCCATTACATGCATATATCAACATTTGTTCAGTCATTCCCCAATCAGTAGTCACCTACTTTGTTTTCAGTTCTTTAGTGCCCCTAAACTAATCCCCAAACAGATTTCCTGCCAGAGCCTCTTTCCTGTTCAAAATTGTTCCCTATCCCCTTTTCTGGCTCTCCCACCAAACTCTCCTTCTGGCCTCCCTGGTTCATAGGAAAGGCAAAGAGAGCAGCCTCCAGTACTGCCTGGGCCTCCCAAACAATGGAAACCTAGCCCTGGCCCAGAGGCTTACTCCAATCAACTCCCTATTCTCAGATTGCTGAGATTTGGCTCTTATCCTCCTCCCTGTGGGGGTGGTTTATTAGAATACAGGTTCATGGAGAAATTTCTTAAATGGACAGTTAACTACAGTTAACTATTACAGGACAGTTAACAACTACAACTTTCTGAAACTTTTTTTTCCCTTTAAAAGGCTAAGCAGAAATCATACATCCTTTATGCAATCTGTCTTGGCTTCTAGTTCCTCTGTCCCTATCAATTAACTTGTTTTTACTGACTTCCTTGAGGATAGATACGAGTGGGATTTTTTAAAATTATTTTTATTAATCCAGGCCAATTCGGAGGGGCTTATAAGAAAGAACACTATTCATATCCAGAGAAAGTACTGTGGGAGTAGAAACACAGAAGAAAAACAATTGCTTGATCACATGGATTGATGGGGATATGATTGGAGATATAGACTCTAAGTGATCACCCTAGTGCAAATATGAATAATATGGAAATAGATCTTGATCAATGACATATGTAAAACCCAGTGGAATTGCTCATTGGCTATGGGAGGTGGGTGGGAGGAGGGGAGGGGAAAGAACATGAATCATGTAAGCATGGAAAAATATTCTAAATTAATTAAATAAAATTTTTCAAATCACAAAAAATTATTTTTATTTTTGTCTTTGTATATACCCAGTAAGCTAGCATAGTGCTTTTCATGCAGTAAGTGCTTAATAAGTATTAAAATGAATATCACTTCTTGGTCTCCTACCAATCGGAGACCTCCTACGAGATGTGATTAGTCAGTCAAATAACACCATGGGAGAAAGAGTTATGCCCTAAACTAGATTGTCTAGTTTTTAATTTCCCCAAATTCTCAATTCATACCATGGGCAACCCCCAGTATCAGAATCTCAGTGCCCCAATCTGTAATATAAGAGGTAGTAAATAGATCCTTCACCTAATTGGTAGGGTTGCACTGAAGTAAATTACCTACCTGTTGGGATGTATTTGGGAAGAAATGAGATAAGAACATGCAAAATAAAGATGCAATAATAATTACAATAATAATAAGTAACAACTACTGGCACATACATAAAGCCTTAAGGTTTATAAAGCACTCATTTCATGAATTCTTTCATTTGCAACTCACAATACCTCTGGAGTTATTACATCCATTAGAAAATTGGTAAAAGGCATCTAACAGTCAGTGGCTTGTCCTCATGCACCTGAGAAGTGACAGAAGTAATCCTCAAACCCACAACATTCCTTACTCTTTGCTTTCCACTACTCAATGGTATATCATTAATCTCCCCCACATCCATTAAGGAAAAAAGGTAAACTGTAAAGAAAAAAAAAAAGGAGATGAACCCCTGCTTAGAGTTTCTCCACTTCCCACTTGGGGGTTGGAATGTAATAAGAACTTAATAAATGGGTTTGTTTTGCTTTGTTTTCTTTCCTTCCATTCATTCCTTTAGAAAGCAGCTCAGGAGTGTCCTTAGTAGAGCAAGCAGCTACCATCAGCACAGTGGGCCCAGGTTAATAGATGTTCCCTGTTTTGCAACCCCTTTCTTCCTTTTATCTCTCTACCCCCAATACCCACACCCAAATGTCTCCTGCAGTGTTTTGTTATGCCAACTCTGAGGGAGTTGTGAAGTTCCTCTAGAAGGAAGAGGTTACCATAAGAAGCCAGCAGGTAGGGAAAATATGACAGGAGTTCCTGAGGCTTTTCTTTTCTTTGGACCCAGCAGGAGCACTCCATTCACCCCAACATGAAATCTGGGATCTAGTCTTAAATTAAAAGTCAGGATGCAATTGTTATAAAGAAAAGCTTTAAGAATAGTAACTTGCAAAATAGATAAATTAGAGGGTAGTTCACTGCATTACAAAATACTTGGTCCTTTAAGGAAGGATTCCCTGCTAGCTTCCTTTGACAAGGATTGCCTCCTCCCCACCTCCCTCCATGCTTTGTTTATAGATTCATCACCTACCTAACAAAACAAGAGAGGCAAAGAAATTTAAAGTCAAAAGATTCCTCACTGACTTGGTCCTTTAGAAGGAATGGTCAGGAATGAAAATAAAGTATCTTTAAAGTAAAACTTATAAGCATTGGGGAAATCAGATTTGATGAATACATACTTTCAAGAATATACCTGTTGTCAGCTATACCTCCATGGAGGTCTGGTAGGGAGAGAGCGGAGAGGTACATATAGTATTTCTAAGCAGCTAAAATGTAGAACCTTGGGATAAGAATGATACACCTTGCAATTTTAAGCAGTTTTCACAAAGTCCCATGGAATCTCTAGTTTCCATTTTGGACAGAAGCCAGTGACATTAACCAGTATAGTGGTTAATGCTTTTAGGAAGGCTTAGAAACCATATACAGCTTAGCTCCTTTGGGGCTTTACCTAAGCCAGCTGTGAAATTAGGGGTTTCAATGCCCCCTGAACTTCTGGTAATGCCTTGAAATGAAACTTGTTTGTCAACAAGACTTAAGAATCAATTTTCCTCAAACACTTGGTCATGCCTCTAGTCTCCATTTCCTTTTTCAGTTTCGAATGAACTAACTCAGCATGAATTCCAAAATTCCTCTGAAACCAGGGCCTTGTTTGGGGGTTGGAGGAGGGAGAAGCGTAGGAATCAGAGGTGGTATCTGTGATGACATTTTCATGAAGAAATCAAATATCTTAGACTTGGGTTTTAGACCTAGGAGTAAATGAGCTCTGAGGTCAAAATCCTAAGGTCCTATGTTGTAAATGCTAGAAGCATGATAATGTTATTTTATGGATAAAAAAATGAGATCCCAGAGAAAATGGGTTGATGACTTGGTCAAGGCTAGATAGACAATATGAAAGCTGAGTTTGAAGCCAAATCCTCTGATTTTAGACTCCAAAATTTTTCCTATTATACCATTAATTATACCATTAAACTTCAGTCCAAAAGAGCTATGTACTATGAACTGGCTTTATTTTGTTTCTTTCTCAGTAAGAGAATTACATAAATCATTTATTATGAAATAAGGTAATGAGACTCATTTCCAGTCTTTAAACAAGACTGCTATATCAGCACTCACTGAAGCTTTAAACCTAAGGATCAATGGTAAAATAGGAGCACAACCTCAAGTAAAAGACTGCTCCCTTCTTCATCACTCCTAGACCTTTTTTCCATTGAAAGAAAGAATAAAGATACCTCCTCTTATGATCCAAGTACTTGGGACAGCCATTCATTTTTTTTCATTTTTAATAATAAAAATAAAGAAAATTTTACTAGTATGTTTCTATCTGCATCGAGTTCATCAGTTCTCTCTCTCTCTCTCTCTCTCTCTCTCTCTCTCTCTCTCTGAAGTTGGATATCATCTTTCATTATGGGTCTTTTATAATTATCTTGGATCATTACCTTGATCAGACAAGCTAAGTCTTTCACGGTTGATCATCCACAACATTGCTCTTACTATGTACAATATTCTCTTAGTTCTTCTTACATCACTCTGCATCAGTGTCTGAGCTATTATAATGGCCTCCCAACAAGTAATGCTACCTTCTTCTTTCCTTTTACCAATATAAACTGCTTTCAGATTTAGTCTCCTTATGCACCAAGGATATGGATAACTATTGGACCTATCACTTCTCATTGAGATAAAAAATTCCCAGGTGAGAAAAGCCTCTCTAGCAATGCAAGTTGCCACCTTTTCTGAAACTTATGATCTCAAGAGAGTCACCTAAAAGTTTAGAAGTCAAGTCATTTGTCCAGCCACACAGCTAGTATGAGTGGCAGAGGCATCAATTTAACTCAGATATGTCTAGCTATCTGTTTCATTTAAGCAATGCTGTGCCTCTTTCTTATGTATAGATATGAAGTCACTCTTCTGCTCCAAAACCTACAGTGGGTCCCTAGTGCCAAAAAAAACAAAGTTCAGATTCTTTATCCTGGTATTTAAAGCCTTTCATAATCTGGAGTCATGTTACCTTTCTATATTTATTTCATGTTACTCAAAACTATTCCCTCGTCATATTGAACTATATAATATTCGATGCACATATCCTATGTTTTTCTATCCCTATCCTTTTGTCAACATTATTTCTTACATCTAGAATACTCTCCCTGACTTATCTCTGATAAATTTCCACTCATTCTCCAATACAACAACAAAAAACAATTGCCTCCTCCAGGAAACTGTCTTCCCTATATTTCAAGTTACTGTCACTGTCAGACTTTATGTAGCAAATTCCATGACCTATCTTAAAATTGTTTGAGGTTTTTGTCATATTCCCCCAGTAAATTATAAATTACATAAGGACAAGGTTTTACTTAAACTTTGTAATTTCCCATTAAAAAGTCCGTATGCATCATTCATTTAATAAATGTTCATTTCCATGCATTTAAAATATTTTATTGTATTTCTTTTTTTTAAATAAAGAATGGTAGGTGGGACATTAGACTGAGCACTAGACCTAGAGTCAGGAAAACCTGAGTTCTAATCTGAATTCAGATACTAGCTATGTGATCCTACATGAATCAATTAACCTTTGTCTACCTCAATTTTCTCAACTGTAAAATGAAGATAATAACAATACCTAACTCATAAGGTTGTTGTGAAGATAAATGAGAAAAAATATTTATAAAATGCCTTTAGCAGAGTTCCTAGAATATAATAAATGCTTAATAGACTTTTTTCTTCCTTTTTTTTTTCAGTACATGCTTTCCCAATCTTAAAGAGGAAACTGTGTGGTACAATGGAAAGAATATTTGATTTAGAGTTAGAGAGCAAGGAATCCATAGGTCAATCAGACCCAATAATGCCCAAGGTCAATTAGATGCTAACTAGGAGAATTATTTACCCTTACTGTGTCTTAATTTCCTCATCTTTAAAATAAAAGAGTTGAACCAGAAGAATTCTAAGTTCCCTTCTAGTCCTATATCTATGGCCATATAGAGCAAACTTTCACTATAAGAAAATATTTAGGAAATTTATTAACTAAATGACAACATTATTCTTGATTGCTATAGTTAACTGATGAAGTTTGCTACTCCATCTTTAACCCTGAAACTATCCTTTCCCATGAGTTCCATATAACTACTTTAACCATTACCCTTTCTGTTTTTCATATATATATATATATATATATATTTAATCTGTTCCTTTTAATTGGTTCCTTTCCTTCAGGTAATAAATGGGTCTCCTTCATTCTAAAATAAAACTTTCAAACAATTTCTCATATTGTTACCCAAGATCTCTTTCTTCAGATCTTCAGAAGTTCCCCCATGCTTAAAGAGTGTGATCTCCTGATCCTACTATTCAAGGCCCAAGATAATATAGCTCCAACTAATATTTTCATTCTTATTTCATGCCAAATTGGACTATTTTCTGTATCCTGTTTTAAATCTGCTCTCTTTTCCTCTTTATGACTTTGTTCATTGTTCTCCCCATGCCTAGAATGGATCTCTCAATACCTCAGTCTTTTGGACAAAACCTTCCTTTCCTTTAAGGTCAATTCAGATATAACCATCTGCATGGAAGTTTCTCTGGCTCTCTTACTCCCTTTTTCCCCTGTCTCAGTTGAAAATAATTCCTCCTTTCTCAAATTTCTCATAAAATTTTGTCTTTACCTCTCTTTTATACTCCCTCCTCCTCCTCCTCCTCCTCCTCTTCCTTCTTCTTCTTCTTCTTCTTCTTCTTCTTCTTCTTCTTCTTCTTCTTCTTCTTCTTCTTCTTCTTCTTCTTCTTCTTCTTCTTCTTCTTCTTCTTCTTCTTCTTCTTCTTCTTCTTCTTCTTCTTCTTCTTCTTCTTCTTCTTCTTCTTCTTCTTTTCTCTCTCTCTCTCTCTCTCTCTCTCTCTCTCTCTCTCTCTCTCTCTCTCTCACACACACACACACACACACACACACACACACACACACAAACTCACAAACTAAGTACTGATTTTTTGTCCTTCATTTTGAAGAGGACCAATGACATAATAGGCTTATGTCTTGACTGGTAAATGAAATTGATTTAAATGAGGCAGAGTTGTACAAAGTCGTCAACCTCACCTTCTCTTCCAGAATCATCAAAATCCAGTGGAAAGTCAAGTCAAGATGCCGGTGATGGCCCAGGATAGAGAGGGAGATGTTATTGTCTTCAATATCTGACCAAACTCTAAGTGCTTCATAGCACCTTCTTTAGCCACTTTCATAGCTATTAGAACAAATTATTCTCACCCACTAATATTCTCACATGCCTGGGGTAGACACCTCCTGAACTCATTGACAGATTTGAAATTTGTGGATGAAGCTCAACCTGGTTTGTCTGCCAACAAAGACAGTTTACTGAGGTGTGACTGCTGAAAATTATTGGAGCTATAAGTGACAGTTGGGTGAAAAGTGGACACCAAGGATAAGCATCCCTGAAAGGGGTTTGGTAACCCTCCACACCAAGGTGGTAGTCCTTCATGAACTTCATACACTCCACAAGTACTAGAAATACAATTTAAAACACTTGTTACTGATTGACTCTGAAGGAATTGAAAGTGCAATCAGAAAATTCTAAATTTCAGTACCTTTGGCATTAAGCTCCATACATCCTGTTCTATCTGTGATCATTTTGATAAGAAACTAGTTCTCAATAAACCCATCTGCCAAACCAATTGCAGACTATGATAATCATATTTTTAGGCTCTATTATATTACTACTAAAGTATTTTGTTATTTTTTTCCATATAATGTACAAATCAGCTTGCATTTATATGAAACCAAAGTAACCAGGAGCCATAAACACATCAACCCAAAAATAGGCAATTGAATGAAAATGTCAACTTCATTAGATTTTAAACATTGTATAACCTGTGTTGGCCAAACTAATTTGACTCTATTAATTCATTTTAGGCCTTAAATATATTGATGGACCCATAAACGCTAATGTGGAAGTTCTCCAAGTATGAAACACCCTCAAGAATAAATGGGATTGGAAGATTATTATTCAAGATAGAATTAAGCCTATTTTCCTATTCCCCAAATGCTATAAATATTAAGTATTTGGGATATATACATAATTTTTATCTAATAAATTATAGAAGAAAAATTGCATCATTGAAATTCTCTTATGGAAATCATATTCTTATAGTATTCTATGGATCGCCATTTGGGAAATGCTGACAGAAAAAAAATCAGTCAATTAATTACATTTCTTACAATGATTGTAGGAGTGTTGTTTTGAGAATTAAAGTCACAAAATAATTGCTGTTGAAGAAACCTTTGTAAAGACAAGACAGTTGATAAATATTCAACTCTTCCTCCAGAACAATCATTGCAAAGGGTCATTGGTGGAATTAGTACTCCCTCAGTAGATTTGATATTGCCTAAAAATATGCAGGAATGTACATTTAATGAGAAATGACTTTGTAATTATACACAAAGGGGATTGTGTAAATACCACATGGACTATTTCTTACTACTTGGCATAGACATATATTTTGCTTACCTTCCACAAGATATTAGGTCTTCTTTCACTGTTATACCAGAAAGGGTTTTACAGAATAATTTGTTTTAATGTCATTTCATCTGCTGTTATAAAGTTTCTGTTTAACAGCCACTAAGATGAACAAAATCCATGTGTTTTATGTCAAATTGCAGTTGAAGGTATTATGAAACATGCCACTCTATGAAATATGACTATGTCCTGTCTTTAAACTAAATGACTTTAATATTCATTTAAATACTCCCTCAAAATCTCCAATGTTACAGTTCCTCAGCATGCTTATATAACACTGACACATTGACCTCCACAGCCCTTTGACCACTCCATAAAGTTTTTCCAGTACCCTTGAGGGGGTTTGGAACTGTCTAGTCTTTCATTGTCTCAAGCTCCACCAATTGTGCTGAAGCAGAGGAAAGCAGTGACAAAAACATGATTTGAAGCTCTTGTCTATAATAATTAAAATCTTTTTCCAACTGTATTGATGTAGTATTGGTGCATGATAAAGGCAAATATTTCTTTTATTCTTTCCCATACACTCATGGTTTTTCCACTTTAAAGATTAGAGCCATCTGCATTGAAACATTTCCATCAGTTGGGATATTGCTATCTAGTATTTATTCCAACTTTATTCCAATTTATTTATACCAATTTTTATTTTATTTATTTTATTATACATTACATAGTATGTATAGTATATTATAAATATAAATATAACATATAATTTATACCAATATATTTATTCCAAATTTACACCAATTTATGGTAATAGAACTTTAATGAAAGATATTCTCTTTGCCATTCTTTCAATCTGATCATGAATGTTTCAAGATGGCCATTCTGGAATATGAAGTCTCCCTGTCTATTTCTTAGCTTTGAAGAAGCAGTTCTATCACCAGAGTTAGTATGCTAACACAATAGATAGTATCACCTTTGCCAAAATGGTAGGTACTTCAGGATTTCTGTAAGACCTTCACTGATAGTGGATTCAGGGAAACCAAAGTGCTTACTGCAATTTCTCTAGTTCCTTGATATTCCCTCATTTGGCCATTCATCCCCCACACCAATCCCATGTGATAAAGAAACGAACATTAAAGGCTAGGATTTGAAGGAGAGATGATGATAATGGTGATGTTGATGATGCACATGAATTTGTGTACTTCCTGTTTAAGAAAGTGAAAACTATGCAAGGCTATGTAGTTCCCTTTAAGCTCCAGTGGTCAGAAAATTCAGAATTTATTGCCTTAATGTGGTAATCTGCTATGCTCTGGCATCTGAAAGCACTTACTCCTTCTGCTTCTTCTAAACAGACTCTGTTTTGTTTTATGTTCAAATTTCTTATTATATTGTTGCTCTAGGTCAGGGATCGGCAACCTTTTTGGCTGTGAGAGCCATAAACGCCACATTTTTTAAAATGTAATTTCGTGAGAGCCGTACAGTGCCGCTCCTGTAACAGCGCCTGAAAAAAAAATTGACTTTATGGCTCCTGCAGAAAGAGCCATATCTGGCCCTCAAAAGAGCCATATATTGCCGACCCCTGCTCTAGGTAGTAATCCACATGCCACCTCAAGTCCTCTATAAGTTGGTGAAGTATAAATCTGAAATAAATAAATAAATAAACAGATAAACAAGCAAATAAATAAATAAATGAGTGAATAAGCAGATGAATGAATGAATGAATGAATAAATAACTCCTTGACATGTTTCAAAAGAACGTCTCCAAGGCAGTGTTTCTATTCCATTTTGACAGCACACTGCAAAAAGCATTGAATGGCTTTTTTAGAAGTCTTTTTTTATGCTTAATCTTTCTGTTGTTGGATGCCTAACTTTTGATCAGCTTTTCCTCTGATATTTTCCCTTCTCTTTGATGCCCTGACACTGATCTCTTCTGGTCAAAGTATATTATTTTTCACCTGGGGCTGAAACAGTTGGACTGTAGTTTGAGAGTACTTGGTCAGTCATGAAGCCAGTAAATATCAAGCGATAAGTGGTAGAGCTAGAATTTTAACCACAATTCTGTGACTCCAAATCCAATAATCTTTCCACACTGCCTTATTTTACATAGGCCAAAATGAGTCTCAGAGGGCTAAAGTAATTTACTTGGGATCACACGGCTTGTAAAAGTCAGAGGCATGTTGAGAGGTATCCTCGAATACATGAAGGGTTACCATGTAGAGCAGGGATGAAGCACATTCCACTTGGACCTGGAAAGCCCAACGGGGCAAATATTAAGAATAAAGGTAAAGGAAAAATTTCTAACAACTGGAGTTGTCCTCAAATAAAATGGGCTATTTTGGGATTCCTCCTTATTAAAAGTTTTCAGACAGAGGTTAAATGATAATTGGTTGTGGCTATTATATGGGGGAATTATTGTTCAGGTATGGAATGGCTTAGATAGCTTCTGACCTTCCTTCTAACTGAGTTTCAGTGATAATCTCTATCTTATGATAAGATATCAAAGAAGGACTTTAATGGAGAAACAGGATCAGGATATGTAAGGGAATCATTGGAAATTACTTTGGCCATTATGCCCTGATGGGCTAAGAAAGGAAAATAGCAGGTTTTCTTTGTGATGGAGCAAAAGGAAAGGTCCTGGGATTGAAGTGGCCATGAAAATCATGGTGGCCACAGAGAAGTGAATCATAGGAATGGCTTTTCCTGGAAAATGATCTGTCTTTCCATAGAACCCATGTAGGACTTTCAGAGCAAAGCCCTAGTTGTTCTGTAAGACTTTTGACCCAGCTCCTGATTCTATTCTCTTACTGTCTCTGTCTCTTTTTATGATTCCTCTTCCTGCTTTCACCCCCTAAAGGTGGTAGTTCTCAAAAGCTCTGTCCTTGGCACTCTTCTCTTTCTACATCTTCTCCTTTGGCAAACTTATCTATCCTCGTGGCTTCAGTTATAACCTTTATGCAGATAATTTACAACATTGAAACCTCTAGCCCTGGCTTCTTCCCTAACTATAATGCCATATTTTCAACTGTCTCTCAGAAAGCAATACCTGAATATTCTTTCTCTAACACTTTATATTCAAATACCAGAAACCAAAACCAATATCTTTCCACCAAATAATTCCTCTTAACAACTACTATTTTTTTCCTGATGTACAGGACTTGGAAACTAGTAGTAATCGCCAACTCTGCTACCTTCAAGATCCAATCATTTAACTCCATTTCTACCATATGTTTTGGATATATTCCATGTATGTCACTATAATTGAAGCTATTCTATATGCAGAAAATATTTTCTACAATATCTTCAATCTAGTCTCCCTGCTTCAAGTCTCTTTCTAATATAATTTTTAATAACAAATTTACTAATTCAAATAATCTTCCTAAACAGATCTAACAATGTAATTCCCCTGCTCAAGACCTTTCAGTGTTTTCTCATTATTAAAGAGAATATGAACTCATAAGTCTGGCATTCAAGACCTTTAGAGTGATGAAGGGCCTCAGTAGTCATCTAGAGTCCAGTGATGGGCAAACTATGGCCCGTGGGCCAGATGTAGGCTCCCAAAATGTTCCATTTGGGTGTGCCTGCGCAACATTATTCCTAATCTGATGAAAACAATGAATAGGATATAATGCAATGAAACTTCAAAAGAGTTGCCTTAGAGACAGACCAACAGATTTCCTTTCCTTTGGCCCCCTCTTTAAAAAGTTTGCCCATCACTGAAGACCAATCAACTAATAAGGATACCTGAAAGTAATTCACATTATAGTTTGTATAACAAATGGTCATTCAGCCTTTTATGAAGATCCTCAGTAAGGAGTTATTCTCTGCCTCTAAAGGTAGGTTTTTATACTTTGGGATAGGTCTAATTATTAGGAAGATTTTCCTGACATCAAAAGTGTTTTCTCCTTATACCTTTATTTTTCTCATTGCTCATGATTCTGCTCTCTGTAGCCAAATGAAATAATATCTCCTTCTACTTCCCTCTGATCACTGTCTTTTCTTCTGCAGGATATATTTATCCAGTTCAATCAATCAATAAACATTTATTAAGCATCTAATATATGCCAAAGACTTTCTTTCATTCTATCCTCATATGACATGGACTCAAGGTCCTTCTAATGTCCTATCTATCTCTTTTGGACTCCAGTTTATCATTGTCCAAGATTATGTTTTGTTTTCTCTTGTACTCCTATCACTTGCAAACTGTGAAATAATCTCTTAAGAGAGTAGAAGGAAAAGGTTGTAATTTGAGGTCCATGTTCTAAAAGAAACAGGTTAAAATGTGTGGAAAATAGATTAGGGTTAGTTTGCTTGGTCCTAGAATTAAAAGTAGGATGTGAGTGGAACTTAAAAAGACTTCCCAAAAGACAGTTAAGTTAGAAGAAAGAAAAGAGAATCAATGAAACGTTTAAAAATAAGTTATAAATTAAAGCAAATAGCAGAAAATTCAGGAGGAAACAAAGACAAGCAATCTTGTTATATTCATTTTCAATTTAATATATACCTTTAAAAGTGTATGTAACAGAAGTTCTTTTTTCCTACAGATAAGAAACTATTAATGATTTTTAGCAGCAATTCAACTGATATAATTCTTTTTTAAAATTTTTAAAATTTTTTAGAATATTTTCCATGGTCCCATGATTCATGTTCTTTCCCTTTCCTCCAGCACCTTCCCCCTTCCCCCCATAGTCTACACACAATTCCACTGAGTTTTACATGTGTCATTGATCAAGACCCATTTCCATATTATTGATAGTTGCACTGGGGTGATTTTTTAGCATCTACATCCCCAATAATATCCCCATCAACCTATGTGTTCAAGCAGTTGTTTTTCTCCTGTGTTTCTACTCCCACAGTTCTTTCTCTGAATGTGGATAGCATTTTTTCTTATAAGTCCCTCAGAATTGTTCCGGATCATTGCATTGCTGCTAGTAGAGAAGTCCATTATGTTCAAATGTACCACAGTGTATCAGTCTAACAGATAGAATTCTTAAGTTAAATTTTTACATTAGTTCTTTAAATTAATTTTGCATGAGTAGAAGATAGTTTGAAGATGGCAAAGGAACAGAATGGGATAGAAATTATGAGAGTCAATAGCGCAGAGAAGAGAAGATGAAATTCAGAAATAAATAAGTGGCTATGGAAATGGTAATGAATATAAAATATAAAAATAACAATGATAATAATAACAATAATTAACAACTATATAAAATTTTAAGGTTTGCAATAGCTCTAAGTTGCCTTTATTTCAAAAATAACATAATAAATATTAATTTTTATAAATCATATACAATATATTGAGTATGCAATGAAGTGAAGAAAACCTCAAAGTATTATGTAAATTATTCACAGTAGAATAAAAATTTCAATTTAATGTCATAACTTATTATAATAATATTATAAAGATTTACTAGTGTGAAGGAAAAAGAGCAATTACTCTTTTTTCATATTATATTATCAGACTCTTCAAAAGTTATCTACAAAATAGGGTGGGATGATATCATCATGTTCTGATTCCAAGGAATGTGTGATCAACCAAGCCAGACAAGATAGGTTGCATCTTACTCTCACCATATTAGACAGTCCTGGAGTTTGTTTCCAATAAAACCACGATTACCTTTCTCTTCCAATGCTACTCATTCTGTTCCCTCCCTCTGTTGACCTTACCTCCCAAAACTAGTATAGGCATATGGACCCCTTAACTATCCTAAGATCACCTCCTGTGACAAGAACCTATAGGAGCTATTTTTTAAAACTGATAGAGTTCAAAAAAGCTTGAAGAGTCAACAACACTGAGACATCATCTATCACACCTATCAGAACAGCTAAAATGTTAGAAGGGGAAAATGATCAATGTTGGAGGGATGTAAAAAAAAATTGGGACACTAATACACTGTTACTGTGAAATGATTTTGGAAACCAATCTGAATTTATACCCAAAGAGTTCTAAAATTGTGTATACCCTACTTCTAGGTATGTTTCCTAATGTGATGAAAGACAGATAAAAAGCACATACATGTTCTTAAATATTAATAGCAGGTTTCTTTGTGGTGGGAAAGACCTGGAAACTGAGGGGATGCCCTTTTTGGACCTTAGCATTCACACCTATTAAGAGTAAGCTGTTCTTAAATATCTGTAATGTCTTCAAGTTCTAAAACTATGGTTTTTTAAATTGTTTTTTTGATGAGCACTTTTAGATTATAGGAAGAAGAAAAATCCTGTCATCCTCAATAGTCCTCTGAACAATAAGCTTGATAATTTTTGGAACAGAAAACCATTTAAGAGTGTTTTACTGGCCTAATTTCCTATTTTATCTAAGTAGTAAAAAGAAGTTTGTTGTAAAAATATTTAATTGTGACAAAGAATAGATTTAATCTACTATAGTTGTTTTGAAAAATTAGTCAAAATGCATCACTACATTTAAAAGAGCAAGCAATTGTCAAATAAGTCTTACAACTCCCCATAATCTCAAAGATGGTGGCAACATGCAATACTTAAAAGTTTCTTTTTTGCTATTATTATTCATAGACTTCTAACATGTATATCTTACTTTTTTTAATAAAGGATTTTTGATCTCCCCTTTTTTAAAAATATAAATCCTCCTACTAGGTTGTACAACTTCTAAGTATAATAGGCTACCTTGGGATGTAGAGCATTCCTCCAAACTTCTGATTTTTTTTAGCAAAGACTATTATATATGCTATAGAAAGTATTCTTCAGGTATGGGTTAGAATAAATGGCCAAAGTTACTTCCAACACTCAAATACTCTGATTTTTATGAATTGAAAAATATGCCTGACCTTGTGGTATTTCTATTTCCTAGAACTCCTAAAGTACAAAGAGGGACACTAATTTCTTCTTTTGGATTTTAGATCAGTAATAATGAAAACTTAGCAGAAAGATTGATTGAGAAGCTGGACTCTACTAAAGTGAAGTTCTTGTTGTTCAGTCATTTCAGTTATGTCTGACACTTCATGACCCCATTTGAGATTTTTCTCAGCCATGATTCTTGATTGGTTTACCATTTCCTTCTCCAGTTCATGTTACAGATGAAAAAACTGAGGAAAACAAGATTAAGTGAATAGCCTAAGATCACGTAGCAAGTTTCTAAGGTCATATTCTAAGGTCATCAATTTTTAATTTAATTTAAGAATTTAAGAATGCATAAAAGTGCAGTTTCTCGATAGCTTGCTTAATAGAGATATATTAGATTATAAGAAAAGACTCAGACAAAGGTCTACTTACTCAAATATGCAAGTAGCTAAATCAATTGTACAAAAATATCAAGCCATACACCAATTGATAAATGGACAAGGGACATGAATAGGCAATTCTCAGATAAAGAAATCAAAACTATCAATAAGCACATGAGAAAGTGTGCTAAATCTCTAATAATTAGAGAAATGCAAATCAAAACAACTCTGAGGTATCACCTCACACCTAGCGGATTGGCTAAAATGACAGCAGGGCAGAGTAATGAACGTTGGAGGGGATGTGGCGAAATTGAAACATTAATGCATTGCTGGTGAAGTTGTAAATTGAGCCAACCATTCTGGATGGCAATTTGGAACTATGCTCAAAGAGCTTTAAAAGACTATCTGCCTTTTGATCCATCCGTAGCACTGCTTGGTTTATACCCCAAAGCGATAATATGGAAAAAGACCTATACAAAAATATTTATAGCTGTGCTCTTTGTGGTTGCAAAAATTTAGAAAATGAGAGAATGTCCTTCGATTGGGGAAAGGTTGAACAAATTGTGGTATCTTTTGGTGATGAAATACTATTCCACTCAAAAGAATAAAGAACTGGAGGAATTCCATGTGAACTAGAATGACCTCCAGGAATTGATGCAGAATGAAAGGAGCAGATCCAGAAGAACATTATACACAGAGACTGATACACTGTGGTAAAATCGAACATAACGGACTTCTCTACTAGCAGCAATGCAATCAAGGCTGAGGGACTTATGAGAAAGAAAACTAACCACATTCAGAGGAAGAACTATGGGAGGAGAAACACAGAGGAAAAACAAGTGCTTGAACACATGGGCTGATGGGGATATTATTGGGGATGAAGACACTAAACAATAACTCTAGTCCAACTATCAATAATATCAAATTAGTTCTTAATCAATGATACATGTAAAACCCAGTGGAATTGTGCATCAGATAAGGGGGTTAGGGGAGTTTGGGGGAAAGGGAAAGAACATGAAACATGTAACTATGGGAAAACATTCAAAATAAAAATATAAAATAATAAAATAAAAATAAAAATGGTGGCAAAAAAAACAGAGATGTACTAGAGCCCCTTGAACCTTCTTTCAACAATAAATTGTTAAATGTTTAGTGTGAGCATTTACACATCAGGAATCGGTCAAAACTACAAATCAGGGTAGGTTTTATTGTTTGTTGGTTGTCTAGATAAGGAAGTGATGGAGAAAAACCTAAATGATGAAGATTAAAATTAAAATCATGTAATGCAAACATTGGATCACAGATCTTCACATTACCCTTTTGGTGTTCTAAGTTCCGAAGTCATCCATGCTCTCGTCAGTTTGTCTGAGGATTTGGCCATGGCAAGTAGTGTAAGGGCTAATTTCCAGGCAGGCCATCTGGTCCATGGGTGGTATGTGGGGAGACCTGAATTAGACTTTGTATTGGCCACATATGCTAACTTTGAAACCAATTGAAATAGTAATAAAGCACTGGGAAAAGCGTGGGAGCCTGAAGCTGAAAATAAATAAATAAATGTGGAATTTAACTCCAGGATAGAGCAAGTAGATGCTAATTACATGCCCATTATGTGCAAGAATTGTTTAGCTTCTAGGTTAGAAAGTATCCAGGCTGGCATGGGGTCTTGCATTTTTGAAGGGCATTGAGAAGTGTCTTAGGAACTGGTATTCAGTGCCTCCCCACCAAAGGTTTCTGTGTTCACTAGAGGCCTTTGTGTTGGGTGATGGAGCACTTGAATAAACACCTTAGAGAATGGAAAACTCCCACCTCTGAGTTCTCAAAGAGAATGACCACAAGAACTTTTTGATCTCTACTATGTACCCAATTGGAAAAAAAAAAAAAACAAAGATGAAAGAATGTGAAATGCATTTTCACTTGTGTTCTATTTGTCTTGCCTTTTTGGCCAGATTAACTTTTATTTTGGTCTCCTGTGGAAAATATTTGTGGATAAGAAAAATGTGATTTTATTGGCTTAATGGACTAACCTTCAAATCAGTAATGATGTGTTGACTGAATTGTGAAATACTTCTCTCTCTTTTTTTAATATCTCCTTTACTCACACACCTCTTTCACCCATTACAGCCATTGCCCCAAATACAAACCTTGGGCACATTCCAATATCCCATACATTTTGGCTGACCTTTTCTCATCATTATTACCTTATAAGCAAACATGCCATCAAATAGACTTGAGTATGGTTTCTTCTTTGTGTACTTGGAGTTCTTCTGTATCTGCTACATTAGGAAGCTGGGTACTATTAAACAGCAGCCCCAACCTTTAGGGATGTATTAGTAAATTTTAAATGACCAGCTTTCCTTTATTGTGTTTTAATTCTATGTAATTCAAGAATATTACTTCAAGGAAATATGCAAAAGTTGTAGCTCTTAACAAAGCAGTGACTCTTAAAGATTTTGCTGCAACCATTTAACTGGCAAAGTAAAGTATATCAAGGAAATCCATGCCCACAATGAAATAAGATCAGTCATACAAAAGCAGAGAGGAAAGTTTGGTTGAAAAAGGAAAATCTCAAGAACTGATGATTGCTGCAAAACTACATAATGGTTGCCTAGAAAGCAAGCAAAGATTTTCAGAGGGCACTTGTAGCTTAAGGAACTATTATTGATTTTCTCCAGTATAACTTAGGCTTCTTGAAGATGGAAGAACAGCAAGAATACTAGTAAACAAAAAAAACCATTAACAGGTGTTGGGAAGGAAAAAAAGAGAACAAAATATGTCTTATGTGAAAAACAAAATAAAGACTGGAGTATTGAAGAATAATAAAAGGTAATTTTCTGGTGAAATTCATATTTTTTAATTCAAAACTATGACAAAACTATTTTTAGAAATCTACATGAGCCTATAAGAACTGGTCATCTTCATCACACAGTGAGGAGGGGAGGATCAATCCAAAATACTTCTGAAGAAATTTTACTTGTAGTGGCTCTAAAGGGCTTGTCTCCATTGATTAATAAACTTTGATAAATACATTGAAATACTGAGAAATAGAGTTGTCCTGAATTATAGGACTTCTTAAATAGTTATTGAATACTGTAACATAATCTTGATTCTGCCACTCATCAAGAAAAGTTAAGAAATTTTTCTAAGTGATGGAGATAAATACATTTCAACCAGGAAATTGAAAACCCATGAACTACAATCAAGGCTAATCTTGGGGAAAATGGACTGTTCATCAAAAGCATACAAAATGTCATAAAAATGCAGTTTCATGATGAAGTATTAAACACTATATGTCAAAATCTTGTGAATGCAATGCCAAATCATGTACAAGTGATTTCTTTGAAAGGAGTTTCCATTATAAATTGATTTTAAAGGTGTAAGTATCTATAAAGCTTATATCAATAAATTTAATAAAATATTTATCAAGTTAATACATTTAATAATCTTACTTCTTCCAATTAATTTGTACACTGTAGCTGTGACTATACTTCCCACTAACGATTTTTGTATCTATGGAATAGTATGTTTCCGACTTATGGGAGAAACATTTTGTTGCTACTTATTATTCTATTCATTTATACTCTTACTTTAAAATTTCTGTATTTCTGGATGTCTAATAAAAGACACTTCTGTGAGCTTTGAAGTTGTTTTTTTTTTAATTTTAATTTGGATCCAGATACTACTTCAAACCTGAGGTGGCTTTCTGGATGGCCAGTGTGTTAATTAGGGTGTCTCCCAGTGAATACGTATATTGTTAGGAAAATTAAAGAGAAAAAGAAAACTAGCAACTAGAGTGTTCAGAGATGCTTTACAGATGATGGGGTACCTGCATTGAATCTTAAAGAAAAGCAAACATTCTGAATGTACAAGATGAGTTAAAACTTTACTTTGGCAAGTTTTCTATACTTCCATGCTTTCCAAGTTCCTAGAAACCATAATATGATTTATTTCATTTTTTTCATTTTTATTTTTATTTTGAATATTTTCCCATATTTATGTTTCATGTTCTTCCCCCTCTCCAAACTTCCCTAACCCCACTTAGCTGACACACAATTCCAATGGGTTTTACAAAGTATCATTGATTAAGCCCTAATTCCAATAATATGATTTTTTAATGGAAAAATGAAGCTATTCTTCTATGAGTGGTCTAATGTAGATTCAGTCTTTCTTTGAATCCTTATGCCCTATAAAAAGTTATTTTGCTGTCTGTGTATGTATGATTCATTTCTCCATACTCGATTGTAATAATCTTCATGTCAGGGACCATATATATCTTTCTTTTACCCACAGTATCTAATACAACTGATATGGAGAAGATACCCAGTAAATTGTGGTAAAGATGAAGAGCAGGAAAGGTCAGTCCTTTAATTTTTTTAAGGAAAATACAGGAATGCTTCTATGGTGAGAACCAGAGAACAGGAAACAATTGTGTCTTTCACATAACTCTAAAGAATTCCAAGCATTTTGCAAACACTTGCCAATAAATAATCACCATATCTCTGTGAGAATAGAACTGACTTTTTTATCTTAATATTATAAATATGCAAACGAAGATATGAGCTGCATTGATGACCCCAACAGACATTTGAGTTTCTGACTAATTATTTGGATGATAGCCCACTCATTTCAGGGCTATGTGTAGGAGGAAAGAGGAAGGCTGTGAATGCAACTAGCTATACTAACTCAATTCCCAAATCAAAACTCATAACCACAGATCATTGCCTTACTAGCAATCCTTCCGAGTCTCTTCTCATTGACTTATCAGCACAGTATAATAAAGTGCTGGGCTGAGCATTAGACCCGGGACCTTATTCTAACTCTTCTACTAACTAGGTATATGACCTCAAGAGAATCATGTGTTATCTCTTAGTCTCAATTTCCTAACTGGAAAAAAATGAGAGGATGAGACACAAATTTATCATATTTATACTGTATGATCAGTCACTCTGCAAGCATCAGGCACTAATGATGAAGCTTAAGATACAAAAGAGATATGTCAAAAATGAAATAGTCCCTGCTTTTAATCTGATTACATTATAATGGGAGAGACCATGTATACAGAATAGAGATTATATATTATCTACAGATATATAATGTGTGTGTAACACCCTGCCCCAAAAATACATATATGAAATTGATGTAAAATAAATTTAAGGTAATTTGGGGAGGGAAGGTATTAATAATTGAAAGAATTAGAAAAAATTATATGTATTATGTGATGCTTGGACTGAGTCTTGAAGGAAGTAAGGTATTCTAAAAGGTAGAGGGAAAGACTAAATGAGTCCTAGAGATAAGAGACAGCCAGAACAAAGGTATAGATGGGAGATGGACTAATCGTGTGTCAGAGACACTTTTAACCATATAGTGCCAGTCTGAACTATTTAGAACCATATGGAAATCCATACTAGATAGATTGTTGGAGTCAGTTCTAGAAAGGTAAATAGCATCGAGGTAATGGAAAGCTTTACGTTCCAAAATAAGGAAGTTTCTAGTTTATCCTATAGATAATAGGAAACAATTAGAATTTATTGATGAGATACCTGAAACTTTTAGATATGCATCTAAGGAAAATCACTTTCACAGCTAAATTAAAAAATGAATTAGAGCATAGCTATGAGGCTAGTAGTCCAGGAGAGGTGATAAGGACCTGAAGAAATATGGTGACCATGTAGATGATGAGTAGGGTAAGATGGAAGTTGTTGTGAAGGTAAATACAATAGGATTTGGCAATTGATTTAACATGTGGGTGGGGGAAGTGAAAGATTAAGTATAACACCAATATTATGAAATGGGAGACTAGAAGAAATTTGATGACCTCATCACAAATAGAGAAAATCAGAAGTAGAGTGAGATTGGGAGGGAAGATATTGACGTCAGTATTGGACATGTTTGGCTTAAGCTGTTTGGAGGATGTCTAGTTTAAAATGCTCAGCATACAATTGGTGATGTTGGAATGGAGTCCAAGACCAAGCTAGCCTTACAGATTGGGCAATGGTAGTAGAGATAATAAATAACCCCATTAGAGGTAATGAAGACATCAAGTGAGAGATTATTGAAAAAGAAAAAAAAAAGAACACAAGGCAGCTAAAGACAGTCTTGTGGGTTTGCCCTCAGTTATGGAGAAACATATGGATGATCAGCAAGGAAAGGAGACTAAAGAGTGGTAAGTTGGGGAGGAGGAGAAGCAGAAGAGTACTATGCCATAAAAACCCAAAGAAAAAATAGAATCCAGGAAGAAACAATTGTCAACACTACCAAATGCAACAGAAGTAAATAGGGATAAGGAAAAGGTTATTAGATTTGACAATCGAGAGATCATTGAGGAGCAGCTAAACCGATCATTGAATAGAGCACCAGGCCTATAAAAGGAGGTCCTGGATTCAAATCTAGCCTCAATCACTTCCTAGCTATGTGACCCTGGGCAAGTTACTTAATCCCAATTGCCTAGCTCTTAACTTCTTTTGCCTTAGAACCAATATTGTTTCTAAAACAGAAAGTATAGGTTTAAAAGAGTGAATTAAAGAGAGAGAGAGAGAGAGAGAGAGAGAGAGAGAGAGAGAGAGAGAGAGAGAGAATTTGAGTACTCTCACACACACACTTAGTGTACATAGTATCAAAGACATCATAGACTTTAAAAAAATTTTAAATTGTAATTGGAAGAATAAAAGTAAATCCAGAATACGAAGGGAAATAACTTTTTAAAAAGCATCAATAAAGGGGAAATAGCACTTCTATACTTTAAACCATATTATAAATTAATAATCATACAAAATATTTGATGTTAATTAAAAATAGAAAACTAGACTAGTGTCTAGATAAGAAAGAATCTAAAACAACTGAACTCAATAACCTACTGTATAATAAATCAGAAAATACAAATTGCCTAGAAAAAAACTCCTTATTTGACAAGAATTACAGGGGAATTGGCAAACAATCTGGTAGAAATTGGAGTGAGACCAACATTTTACACCATATACCACAATAAACTCAAAACCTGAACAGGGAATGCCATACCATTAAGAAAATTAGAAGAGAACAAGATCAGATATCCTTCATAATTATCTCTGACAGTGTTTTCCAAACTTTTTTATGATAACAAATCCATAGTTAAAAATTATTATACATTATTTATCTATTTTTATAAATTATATTTATATTTTATTGTATTAATAATAGTACACATTTTGAAATTTCCCTTTCTCTAATATCAAATTCCTTTTCTCTAATATATAATTTAATGAAAAAGTTGAACATTTTAAAAAGGATGGGAAAAAGAGGGGATAAGAGTTGATCTAAGAGACCAGAGGGAGCTACTAGAGATTAATAACTGGGGGAGTAAATGGTAAGACCAGAACTTTAAGAAAATAACTTTGCCATTCCTGTGAGAAAATGAACTAGAGTGGGGATAAACATTTGGCAAGGAGAATGATCAGGTGGCCATTTCCAAAATCTAGGAGAGAGATGATATCATGTGGAATGAGGGTGGTAGCTATGGTAAAAGAGAGAAGGGAGCAACCTGAAAGATCAAAAAGGTAGATCTAACATAATTTGGCAACTCATTAAATATGTGGATTTGGGTAAGAGAAAGTAATAAATCAAAGATGACATGGAAGTTAAGAAAGTCTGTTTGAGTGGAACAATGATGATGCTCCTAAAAGGAAAAGGAAAATTTAGGAGATTCATGATTAGGGTGGGTAGAAGTTGATAGGTGATGATAGAATAATATCTGGCACATAAAAGCTGTTTGATTAATGTTATTGATTAGTATCTGTAACCTAAATCACAATTTGTTCACATCTTGTCATTCTGTTGACAAACTGTATGCCACACAAAACTAAAAGTGCTAAGATGGGTCTTTCTCAAATCATTCAAAGCCTACTCTCTAAAGGACACTTGCAACAAGATAAGGTGATCTTAGAGACCAGAGGATGAGGACAGATTTTTTTCCCAAAGGTACTGATGCATCTACTATGAGTAGAAGAAGTTTAGGTTATAATTATCCAACAAGTAACTCATGGAAAAGGTTGTAACCTTACATAGCAGAGGAAGGGAGCAGAATGAGCAGTATTGGGGAATAAGTGTGCTTGTATTAATAAAAAATACAATTATCTATTTATTAGTGGTATAATTGGGATAAAAGAAAGCTCTCTAAAGGAGTAGAGAGGATATATATGTATATATATGCATATTTAGAGGGAATAGAGAAAATTTTACAACAAAAGTTATAAAAATTTATTGTTAGTGATTATTAGTAACTTTGGAGCAGACCTTCATTTGAGTTGTTCAGTTGAAATCAAAACTGCAAAGTATCAAGAAGTAATTGAAAGGAAATCATATGGAGACAATGAGCAAAGATAATTGTATTTTGTTTCTGCATGTTTGTTTTGTTTTGTTATGCTTTTGTTTTTTCCATGTAAGTTTAATAGTGATAGGTAGGGGAGATATGAAAGAATAGCTTGAAGAGGTGTTAGGACCTTGTGCATTATTTTTTAAGAATGGCTATGGGTTATTGGGCTAGCTAGATGTTGTAATGGATAGTATGTTGAGTCTAAAGTCAGGAAGTCTCACATTCATGAGTTCAAATATGGTTTTGGACACTTACTAGTTGTGTGACTCTGGGAAAGTCACAACTCTGCCTCAGTTCCTTATCTGTAAAAAAATGAGCTGGAGAAGGAAATGGAAAATCACTCCATTTTGTTAAAAAATACTCCAACTGGTCACAAAACATCCAGCTCTACTGAGGTAACTAAACAACCACAATGGGGTATTAATATGTTTCTATATACCTAAGAAGGAACAATGAGTTAGGAGAGATTAAATATTAGAGAAAGGGAATGACCGAAGGGGCAATCTGGAGAGAAGACAGGAATAAATGAGATCAAGGACACATGGAGAAATTTTAACCTTGGAAGACATAGATAGAAGATTAGAGTAGGGAATGATGTCAAGGGGGTTCTATAAAGCAGAAAACTGGAAGAGATGGAGCTCAAGGCAAATTGTCTTCTATTTTTTTCAGTATAGTATAAGGTAGAATTCTCAACTAAGGGAAAAGAGAAGCTATGGAAAATCTGAAGGTGATAAAAGGTTTCGAGTATTCTATATAAAGAATAATATAGACAATTATGAAGATTTAAAAAGATTACTTTCTCATAGTAAGGCTTCAGTTGAAGTTAGTGAACAATGTGCAATTCCACTAATTCTCTGATGTTTTTTAACCTTTTTGGCAGAAATTGGGCATGGATAAAATTAATGTGGCTGGTCACTCACATCTCACGTGGGCTTCATCACCTCTTAGCCTACCTTCATTCAAACGAATGGCAACTGGTTCATGTCATATATAGAACACCAGGCCTGAGGTCAGAAAGATTCATCTTTGTGAGGTCAAATTTAACCTCAGATACTTACTAATTATGTGACTCTGGGCATGTCATTTAATCCTGTTTACCTCAGTTTCCTCATCTTTAAAATAAGCTGAAGAAGGAAAGGGCAAACCACTTCAGGTTTTTTGCCAGGAAATCTCCAAATGGAGGCATGAAGCATTGGACACAACTGAGATGATTAACAACAGCAATCAAAGGAATAAAGAATAGATTCACTTTCTATTTTCACATCAGTTCTTTATCTTTCAAGACCATTTTATTCACTTTCTCTGAAATTAAAACTCCGAATAAAAAACTCTGAAATAACTTCAATTAATATCACAGAGGAAGAACAGCAGAAGAAACAGAATACCTAAATAATCCCATATCAGAAAAAGAAATCAAACAAGCCATCAAAGAACTCCCTAAGAAAAAATTGCCAGGGTCTGATGGATTCACAAGTGAGTTCTATCAAACATTCAAAGAATGACTAATCCCAATACTGCACAAATTATTTGCTTATTATATTAAGCAAAGAAGGAGTTCTACCAAACTCCTTTTATGACACAAGTATGGTACTGATTCCAAAGCCAGGTAGATCAAAAAGAGAAAAAGAAAACTACAGACCAATCTCTCTAATTAACATAGATGCAAAAATCTTAAATAGAATACTAGCAAAGAGACTCCAGCAAGTGATCAAGAGGATTATCCACCATGATCAGGTAGGATTTATACCAGGAATGCAAGGATGGTTCAACATTAGAAAAACCATCCACATAATTGACCATATCAACAATCTAACAGACAAAAATCACATGATTATCTCAATAGATGCTGAAAAAGCCTTTGACAAAATACAACATCCATTCCTATTGAAAACACTGGAAAGTATAGGAATAGGAGGTCCTTTCCTAAAAAGAATAAACAGTATATATCTAAAACCATCAGCAAGCATCATATGCAATGGGGATAAATTAGAAGCCTTTCCAATAAGATCAGGAGTGAAACAAGGATGCCCATTATCACCTCTATTATTTAACATTGTACTAGAAACACTAGCAGTAGCAGTTAGAGAAGAAAAAGAAATTGAAGGTATCAAAATAGGCAATGAGGAGACTAAGCTATCACTCTTTGTAGATGATATGATGGTAAACTTAAAAAATCCTAGAGAATCAACTAAGAAGCTTGTAGAAATAATCAACAACTTTAGCAAAGTTGCAGGACACAAAATAAATGCACATAAGTCATCAGCATTTCCTTATATTTCCAACGCATCACAGCAGTAAGAGGTAGAAAGAGAAACACCATTTAAAATCACCCTAGACAATATAAAATACTTAGGAATCTATCTACCAAAACAAGCACAGGAATTATATGAAAACAACTACAAAACACTTTCCAAACAAATAAAACTAGATCTAAACAATTGGAAAACCATTGATTGCTCATGGGTAGGACGAGCTAACATAATAAAAATGACCATTCTACCCAAATTAATTTACCTATTTAGCGCCATACCTATCAAACTACCAAAAAACTTTTTCACAGAATTAGAAAAAAACTATAACAAATTTCATTTGGAATAACAAAAGATCAAGAATATCAAAGGACATTCAGAATGGGTGAATGACTTGAATATAAAGAGGGAAACTATAAAAAAAATTAAGTGAACACAGAATAGCATACCTGTCAGATCTCTGGGAAAGGAAAGATTTTAAAACCAAGCAAGAGTTAGAGAAAATTACAAAATGTAAAATAAATAATTTTGATTATATTAAATTAAAAAGCTTTTGTACAAACAAAAACAATGTAACCAAAATCAGAAGAGATACAACAAATTGGGAAAAAAATCTTTATAACAAAAAACTCTGACAGGGGTCTAATTACTCAAATATACAAGGAGTTAAATCAGTTGTATAAAAAATCAAGCCATTCCCCAATCGATAAATGGGCAAGGGACATGAATAGGCAATTTTCACATAAAGAAATCAAAACTATCATTAAGCACATGAGAAAGTGCTCTAAATCTCTAATAATTAAAGAAATGCAAATCAAAACAACTCTGAGGTATCACCTCACACCTAGCAGATTGGCTAAAATGAGAGAAGGGGAGAGCAATGAATGCTGGAGGGGATGTGGCAAAATTGGGATATTAATGCATTGCTGGTGGAGTTTTGAACTGATCCAACCATTCTGGATGGCAATTTGGAACTATGCTCAAAGGGCTATAAAAGAATGCCTGCCCTTTGATCCAGCCATACCATTGTTGGGGGTGTACCCCAAAGTGATCATAGATAAACAGACTTGTATGAAAATATTTATAGCCGTGCTTTTTGTGGTGGCAAAAAACTGGAAAATGAGGGTATGCCCTTCAATTGGGGAATGGTTTAACAAATTGTGGTATATGTTGGTGATGGAATACTATTGCGCTCAAAGGAATAATAAACTGGAAGAATTCCATGTGAACTGGAAAGACCTCCAGGAATTGATGCAGAGTGAAAGGAGCAGAGCCAGAAGAACATTGTACACAGAGACTGATATACTGTGGTAAAATAGAATGTAATGGACTTCTGTACTAGCAGCAATGCAGTGACCTAGGATAGTTCTGAGGGACTTATGGAAAAGAACGCTACCCACATTCAGAGGAAAAACTGCAGGAGTGGAAACACAGAAGAAAAGCAACTGCTCGAACACATGGATTGAGGCGGACATGATTGGGGATGTAGACTCGAAACTACCACACCAATGCAACTATCAACAATTTTGAAAAAGGTCTTGATCAATGACACATGTTAAAACCAGTGGAAATGCGCATAGGCTATGGGGGGGATGAGGGGGAAGGTGAAGGGAAAAGTAATAGCATGAATCATGTAGCCATGTTAACTTTTCTAAAAAATAAAAATTATTAAATGGATAAAAAAAATCACAGGGGAAGCACATAAATAGAATGAGCCTCAAAGAAGGCTTAGGTTCATGCCATGCTTATGATACATACTAACTATATAACCCTAAGAAAGTCACTTAACTTCTCAATGATCTGAGCAACTTTCTATAAGGTACAGAAGAAAATACCTACTCTCACAGAGAGGGAAATTTCCTTACTTGGAGTTTCCTATAGTAATGAAATCACAAATATAATAGAGCCTAAGTATTATGACTTGGTTGACTTAAACAAAATACAGTCTTTTTCTGCTGAGAAAGTAAAAATATTTCACTTATAATGAGGAATTGCCCCTTTCTTTGAGACATGGACACTTTTAGCAATCCAGAGTCACCAATTCTAACTGCTACTTCCCTTCTTTTTTGGAAATTGTTTGGGTTAGGGGACTGATTTGAAGAAAACACTTGCCTCAGAGGAAGACAGAAGATAGAGAAATGAAAAGAGTGAAAGTGCTGAAATCATACTGCCCAGATGCTAAGAGAGAGACAAAGCAAAAGGCTAAGAATTCACCATGAGCTGGCACAGAATGGAAAACAGAAACCTATTTGAATGATCCCACCGGCATTTCCAGTGCCACCTGTGGAGGGTGGGACTCCCTGACCTTCCTGTAAAAGAATAGAAGATTTAAATAGAACAGGGAGACTCTGGCCCCAGAGGGGTTTAATTCTGTGGACCAGCTGTTCAAGAGCCTGGGAGGAGGTAACTAGCACCACCTGTTGGAAGACAGGAAAAAAGGGGGGGGGTTGGGGGAAGGTTGTAATGAATCAGATCTAACTAGCAGCAGCAGTGAAAGGACCTAGAATGCTGACTTAGAGTAAAGGACTATAGATATAGATATAGATATAGATAGATATAGATATAGATATAGATATAGATATAGATAGATATATGTCTTTAAGGAAAGTTTCAACTCTAGCCTCAGATTCATGTCCTTTCTGCATCCTTTACTATTCAGTTATACTGTTCGGGGTGTTAAAGCTTTGTGAGACTGAATGCTTGCAAGGGAGTGCTGGTGGCTACCAAAGAGGAATACTCTGTTACTAAAAAGCACATCTTTTTTCAAGGTAAAATTAACATTAAAGAAGAAAGACTTCTTCAAAGGATATTTGGTTCCCTCATGTCTACGAAGAAACTCTTAGAGGGCTATACACATTTGTCCATCTGTCTTTATTCCATTGCAACTATGAAAATAATTTTAATGAAAATGTATATATTATTAGAGAAGACACATATATTTACATACTAGGTGTTTCAAAATTAGTGCTATTGAAAGCTATTTGAAAAAGTGCCACTATAGCTTAAATAGCTTAAAACTGAACCAAAACTTTTGAGGTATTCTGTATTTGTGGTTAGGGGGCACATCTTGAAACAAAATGGTACTTGATATACAAAATAAATTTATTTTCTCTAATTAAAAATATGTGTATATGTGAATCTATACATATCAGTGAGATCCAGTATATGGACAGAGCTTACAGAAATGTGATCTCATAGAATACTCTTCTCAGGACATAGAATTTCAAAGAAGACTGTTCCCAGGACAACTAAACAATTCATAATGGATCATGGCTATGTTTTTCCTTGAGAGATTGATTTACAGTGTAGAATTTTGTGTCTCCTATATTCAAACATTGGATTCTAGATTAAGAAGTTAAACTACTTTCAATATAGATATACACATTTTAATCCTTTTGTGATCACACAGCCATTCCTGAGAAGGCATTTATATCTTCATGTAAAAATTACCTAGTTCACTTAAAAATTATGTAAAAGAGCAACATCATTTAGAAATATTTTATTATTTCCTTATGTTTATATGTACAAATATACTATATATGTTTTACAAAATAGTATCAAATTAATTTTAAACATAATGAATATAACAAATTATTTATAATAAATTAATATATGTATGTGTTCTAATTTTAAGCATAAATATATTCGAGTTAGATAGAATAAAATGTGCTTCTACCTAATAGCATATAACTAGGTGGTAAACAGAAATTCTTCAGGCATCATATTTAGTAGGTAAAATAATACTGAAAAGGAATTTGTTGATGAAATAATTAGAAAGTGTGAAATCTCCATGTTCCCAATATCTTTTCACTAGGTTTTACATATTTTACAACATCCTTTCCCTTTTCTGGAATATCTCTAACTTAGAAAAAAAAAGGATGCAAAATAATAAGGTAGAAAGCTCTCTGGCCTTGAAATTTGAAGATAAGGGTTCTAGATAGAATGTTATGCTAACTAGAATTTGGGAAAGACATTCTCCCTCTCTCAATTTATGTCCTAATAAATAAAGAGATGGTAAGTTTAGATGACCTCAAAAATCCCTTCCTGTTCTGAATCCTGTGATTTTAATTGATATTCTCTGTACCAAACCACACATATGTCCTTGATTATTAAGGAGTTATTTTCCTCTTCTAGTGTTAAGGCTAGAATCTGAACAAGTGTTTCTCATTGTTTAACATTTATTCTAAGTTGTAAAATACAGATTTCTTTTTTTAAGTACTCATATATTTTGCTGAAGAATATTAAAACATTTGTAGACAACCTTAACAGTAGACTGTGTTAAGAACCTAACTTTAGTTTTCCAATTCCAACAACAACATTTGAAGTGACAATGGGCAAATGTGCTAACTTTTCTGTGCCTCAATTCTTTTATTTATAAAATAAGAATAATGAAATCCACCCCTTCATTATAATAGAAACTTTGTAACCAAGGTAATAGTTTCATAATATTTAGAATTTGTTTTAATATTTAGAATTTCTTATCCTGAACTCCCTGGAGAGAATTAAAAGCCAAGTCTCCATAGTCAAAGCAAAGCAGGGAATTCAAGTTATTTAGATGACTCAGGTGAAAAAAACCCATCAAAAGAGGATTCTCTTTGTCTAGGTGGGTGGCCTCAATTTCATGGTTATACTTCAATGCACCAAGACATAAACCGTGGGCCACAGTCTTTTTAGTCAGTGTGAGCAACTCAAGAAAACAATCTCAGCCAAAATATTATTTATCCCCTAAAGCAAGAAATGAAATATTATTTTTTTCTCATTAGGATAATAGATTTTGAACCTGAAGGAACCCAAGAGGACAATATACCAACTATCTCATTTTTCAGATAAACCTGAGGATCTGATAAAATACCAGAGCCAATATTCTAACCCAAGTTCTTTCTCTTCTTTCTTTCTCCTTTCTCTCTCTCTCATTTTTAATGTATGACTTTTTGTATCATATTTTAATTACTAATACATCCAACCCCACTGAACACTAATTTGTAACAAAAAAAGGACAAATAAGTAAATGTAACCTACTAACAACTGCACCTGGTAGTGTATGCAACACTGTATACCCATAACAGCCTTATTCTACTGAGAAAAATTTGTTTCATCCTCTGATCTATAGGAATGAAGATTATTCATTTCAATTCATCTAAATTATTCTTCTCTTTAATATAATTTTCATTTACATTATTGCAGCCTTTTGCAGACTACTCTTCTCTTTATTCTATTCTGTGAATTCTGTATCAATTCATACACGGTTTCCCATGTTTCTCTGATCCTTCAAATCATCCATTTCTTGGAGTATGCTAAAATTCTATTACACTCATTGGCTGCAATTCCTTCAGGTTGACAAACATCCTCAGGACAATTTTCTTTGCACTATATCATCTTTCTGACAAACACATAACAAGTAGTAGTATTTAAGTAGTCATCTGAATAGAAGGCAGAATCATTCAAATAATCAAGTAAAATATTAAAAAACCATGGATCACTCATCAGTGTTGGTGAACTCTTTGCCAATTATTTAAAACTATTTTATATTAAACACTTTAATGTGCTTTTTCTTTCTTTTCTGGAGAGGGAGCCAGCATATTCATTTAGGATCTCCTGAAGGTTGAAAATAGTGAGAAAAATAAGTCATCATTAAATAAAACTCTATATTTCCTAGCTTGATCTAATACTCATTTGTTTCAAAAAAGATCCCCAAACTGAGAGTAGACCAAGCTAGATAAAATGAGATACAGAGCCACAACAGTTTGGCAAAGTATTATAATTGGTATCTAATAAGAAATTAATTTCTAAACAGATGTTAAATGTAATAGACACATTCTTTCTCAAAAAAGAGAAGAAAAATCTGAAGAAAGTTTAATTAATTATGCTTATTTTAACATCTAAAGAACCCTGTTTGGCCATCATTTTGAGTTTCAAACTTAGCTCAATGACACAGAGAAAGAGAAAGGAGAATCATAGCTAAGCTTTTCCCATCATCTCTAGATAGGAATACTCTTCTGGTAGGTAGCATATTGAGCCAATCTGAAATTTCCATTACTAAAGAACAGCTTTAACCCAGCTGTTATATCAAGTTCCCTTCAAGTGACATCTGTGTATTTTCCAGCAAAGTAAGTATCCTGTAAAAATGAAGAAGGCTGATTACACACCCTCATTGTCAAAATCTATTCTCTTCTTCTCCCCTCCCTGGAGTAAAGATCTCCACATGTCTTTGTCAAATGTACTTTCCCCCCTATTATTGGGAATTTAGATTAAGCTTATACTGAACTTCAGGGTTTTATCAGTTCCCACAGGTTATTTCAAAATATTGCATTTCAGTTCCAGTTAATTGAGGAATTTAAGGACATCTCAAAGGATCGAGCTATGTCAATAGAAATAATATTTTTATCCATAAGAAAAGAAAACAGATGTAGAAGGATATTGTTATTTCAAAATGAAATTATGAGAGTTGCATATCATCATTTATATTTCAAGTGTATTTAGATAGCTAGGAGAAATTATAATAAATTTTTAAAAATTCATATCAATTAATACTGCTGGTCCTTCTAGTTTTAAAAACCATTATTTATTCCAGTGGGCCACGACCATATAAGTATTCTAGATGTTTAATACACTGTACCATGGAATAACAGATACACAATAAAGACTTAAATGTTATATACCAAGTTTGACTCCAATTAGTCTATGACATCAAAGAATACAAAGGTCGAAACTCTTTCATATAGCCATCCTATCTTTGGCCTTGACAGAACTACATAAATCAACCCATTTCAAGGGCCCTCAGCCCTAATGATAATCTTTCTTAATTTTAGCATATCACCAAACAAAGCTATCTCTGCACTACTAGAGAAAGTGACCAGCTTGTACACTTATCTCTTCTGAGAGTATGAAAGAGTGTTATTCTTTTTGCTTAAGGATTTCCTTTCTAACCTTCATCTCAGTTTGCTTTATTTGTTTCTCTGACTTTTGTTTTAAAAATAAGCACAAGGGGTAAGGAGGTGAGAGAATAGAGTTGAGAGAAAATAGATTCAAATATGGCCTCAGGTACTTCTTAGTTAAATGACTCTAGGCAAGTCACTTCATCCAGATTGCCTAGCCCTTGCCACTTTTCTGTCTTAGAAATTGTACTAAGACAGGAGATCTGAGCTTAAAAAAATAAGTGCAATACAATAGAGCATTGGGCTTGGTCAGGAAAACCTGTGAAGTCCTACCTCTTAGATTTACTACCTCGGTAACTCTAGCCAAGTTATTTAACCTCTCTGTGTCTCAACTAGCTTCCTAAAAATTATCTACTAAAATATGTTGCTGAAGAAACCATAGAGTTTTTTTTCATTCATGAAAATATGAAGATAAATGGGCAAAAGATATGAAGAAGGTTTTTGGATGAAGAGATCAAAGCCATATTTGGGTTTATTAAAAATATTCTAAGTCACTACTGATTAGGAAAATGCTAACTAAAACAATTCTGAGATATCATCTCATACCCATCAGAGTGGCTAAAATGACAAATATTAAAGGGAATAAGGAAATGTGGGGACACTAAATCATTGTTGGTACAACTGTGTACTGATCCAACCATTTTGAGAGCAATTTGAAATTATGCCCAGAGAGCTATAAAATTGTGTATGCCTATGTATAAATGTGTATGTCTATTTCCCACAGAAATAAAGAATAAAGGAAAAAATATATGTTCCAAAATATTTATAGCAGTTCTCTTTGTAGTGGCAAAGAACTGGAAATTTTGAGAAGATGGCCATCAAATGGGGAACTCACTGAACAAATTGTAGTATATGATTGTAATGGAATACTATTATACCTTAAAAATAATAAGCATATTAATTTTTTTTTAAACTTGGAAAGAACTCAATGAGAAAATGAAGAGTGAAATGAGTAGAACCAAAAGGATATTATATATAGTTACAGTTTAATATTTGAAGTACAACTTATGAATGTTCACCCCCAGAGAATGAAGTGAGTAGTGTTAAGGATGGTTTTTGTGCAAGAGGGATGAGACAAAAGGAGCCAGAGAAGGAGTGGCTGACAGTTGGTGACACAACCGAGGGTTCCGGGGAAACGGCAACCTAAGAACCCATAGGGGAAGAAGAGGGGAGACCTCGCGTGCAAGACAGAGTCGTTTGGATGGATGCAAGGCTCGTTTATTGCAGATCTATGACAAGAATATATAGGTTGAGGGCAGAAGGGGGTCGGCAGATACTAAGGGGAAAGGAACGCGGAAAGGGAGCATAGAAAATCTCTGGTGGTGTCTTACTGTCTCCAAGCATGGCTGGGCCTATGATCAATATCTTATCTTAGAAGAGTGAATGATATCTATTCTTAGAAGAGTGACTATCTTATCTTAAAGTCTTGGTCCCTAACAGTTGGTGATGGTTGGGACCAGAGAGGATTCTGGGAAATTCTCCAGAGGAGGGAGGAGGAGAAGGGGGAACTTCCAGCAGAGGACTGAGAGAGGAGGAGGACATCTCAGCTCAGATCCTGTTCTGAGGGCTTCCTGAGGATCTTTGTTTGGACATTGAAACCCTGATTCCTTGGTCAAAGATTCCATCACATCTCACTCAGCAAGACTTCAATCATCGAGTAAGCTAAGTGTTTAGGGAGTGATCCCTTAGGCTCCTTCTCCCATTACCCAACCTTGCTGAGAGACCCTTTCCGGTCTAACTTGCAATTATAGAAAAGGATAGAAACAGAAACAGAAGGAGAAGAGGCAGAGGGAGATGCTTAGGAGTGGGAACCCCAAAGGTTCCCACCTGAATGATGGACCCCATAAAAATAGAGAAGAGGGCACCCCAAAATCCCTCTGCCCTTCTCCCCTTTCCCTAATCCTTAAATTGAGATTAATGAAAGCCATTCTTTAGTCAGATAGCATTCCAGCGTGCCTGAGAGATGAGAGGGAGAGAAATCACAGCTTGGTCTGGCTGCCTCCATCTTGAAGCCAGACTACCCACTGTAAAGCTGACTGACCTCCGGGGAGGCTTGTGGGAACCCCGCCCTCATTCAGAATTAGATTGGGATCTCCCATACCTCATCTAATAGAGAAGCCTTGCCCCCAACTCCTGTGGGGTGGCATGACCATCCAGGCCACCCAGTTTTGGGGTGACACCCCCTCAAAGTTTCCCAGTGCATATTCAGCACAAGGGGAGAGCTAGAAGAGAGTCTCACCTCATAGACTTTCTCTCTCTCCCCTCTATCATAACATTGGTTATTGCTGGCTCCATTTATTATTACATATTTGAAGTATAACTTACAAACGTTCACCTCCAGAGAATGAACTGAGTAGTGGAAAGAGCAAAGATAGAGTCTCCAAATATATAACTGTTTACCCGACAACACCTTTTATGGTGTGGGGAGGGAAGGCAAGGGCTGGAAAAATATAAAAAATAAATTAATAAATAGGTACTACATGGCAGATAATTTTGTATAGATGAAATAGTATTTTTTTCATAACTCAGAAAATTCAAAGTTATGCTACTAGGAGGTTTAGAAAATGCTGTGATTATAGGTGATATAAGTTTTAAGAGTAGATTTTTTTCCCTTAATTTCATGTGTAGATATATTTGTTAGTGGTCATTTCAGTCATGTCCAGCACTTCATTAAATACCGTTTGAGGTTTTCTTGGGAAAGATACTAGAGTGTTTGTCATTTATTTCTCTATTTCATTTTACAGATGAGGAAATGAAGGTAAACAAGGTGAAGTGACTTGTCCAGGGTTACACAATTGGTAAGTGTCTAGGACTACATTGAACTCAGGTCTTCCTGACTCCAGGATCAGCATTCTATCCAATGTACTACTTAGCTACCCTTGCAGATCTATAATTTACAGGGAATTCTTCATTTGCCTATCCCAACAGTAAATAAGAGATCTAATTTTTTTTAAATTGTCACACCTTTGTATATATACACACTTCATATATAAATTAATTTTAATGAAAAATGTTCAACTTAAACAATATTCATTTGTGTTATAATATAGAATGACTAGGGATATAAAAATCTATGTTGAAATCCCACCAAGTTATTTCACCATGTGAGTCCTCTGTTTCTTAATATTTGAAAAGAGACGAAATTAGGTGATCTCTAAGGTATCTTCTGCCTCTAACATTCTACAATTGGAAGGAATTAAGTAACTTGAGTTCCTTATCATCCAAAATGGGAGACTAGGGGGAAATGGTATGGCTTCTAAGGAATCTTTCATTCTCCTAGAACTCTAGATATATTTGATGGATTATTCCAGAAAGCCTATCTACACAGTAACTGAAAATATTTTCAATTCACTCCTTTGAACTAGTGATAAAGGTGAGATGGAAAAATGCATTATTTTCAAAGATGACTAAGTAAAGGACAAATGGAGTAATGGAGACTAAAATGTTAGTGACAGTATTTCTTATTTTTGTTGATGAGAATCTAAGAAGTTATAAGGTGAGGTTAGAAATATCAGTGGTAAAAGTAATGGAAAAGACTGTTCATACAGGTGAATGATATAGAAGTAGATAAAGGAAAAGTATGGTTTTTACAATTAGGCAATCAGTTAATAACAGTATGATCATTTAAGAAAGCCGTTTGATTTTCAGCAGGTATTCATTTCAGAATGATAGAACCCACTGCACCCTTTCAGCTCTACTTCTCTCTCTGATTAATACCCTGTTCAGTACATTAGATTTATTTTTCAAACCTTTCTAGTCAGGGTTCATTTAAAATTTGGGGATATAAGAGAAAGGGAAAGTAATAAAAGAAGAAAAGGCATCAACGACAACAAAAAAAGGATGTTTGTTTTTTCCCCCTCTTTAAATCATATTGGGTCGAGAAAGGGTAATTATGGAAAACAGAAGGGAAACAAACCTTTCTTATAACTCTTCCCATGATTCACTAAAACACTTTTGCCCCACACACAGGAACTAATATTTACCGCAGAGTTATAGATGCTGCTAAAAGACCAGGGTGGTCTAAGTACTGGCATACGTGGTTTAAAACATTTTGAAAGAAAGTGAATGCATGTGTTGCTAGTAACAGTGATTTTGAATTTGATGTAGTGTGGTTCAGTTCACAAAAGAAAACTGATTCTGGGCAAACAAAATAAAATGTTGTCCTTTATGTTAAACAATGTCTCTACTGATGAGGATCCCTACCATAGATCTGTCTGTGGCTGAAGAGACCAAAGATAGCCCAGTGGCTTCTGATGGTGGCTTTAATTTGCAGAATTCTTTGTGCTGGAGTCTATCTTTTAGAAACATGTTCTTTGGAGGATCATAGAGTTAGAGCTAGAGGAGTGCAGAAGTCACTTAAACTAATATTCTTAACTTATAGATAAGGAAAATAAAGCACAGATAAATGAGGTGAGAAGCTGAGTTTCATATTTATTTATTTTTAGTGTTAATTATTTTTATTTCAAATGTTTAATGTTTTTCAATTATATTTAGAAAAAATTTTTAACAATTATTATCTGATACTTTGTCTTCACATTTTCCCCTCCACCTTTCCTCTCCTATCTCCTGAGCCTATAAATAGTCTGATATAGGTTATACCACTATTGTCATACTATATATATTTCCATATTCCTTACAGTATGAAAGAACACATATATCACAATACAAGAAAAAACTCATGAAGGAAATAAAGTGGAAAATGGTATATTTTGATCTGCATTCAGACTCTGGCAATTCCTTCATTTGCTGTGGATAGCATTTTTCTTCATGAGTCCCTTGGAGTTAATATTGGCACCTTATAATGCCGATAATAGTTTAGTCGTCACAGTTGGAGATAATCAATTTTTAAGCTTTTTCTCCCCAAGTACCTCATTTGATGTTACTATATGTGGAGTGGCCATGGATTTGACCAAGAGTCAACACCACCTAAATGATATTGGGCCATAGGATCATAGACCTTTGGGGCTTTAGAGTCAATCAATCTCTGACACTGTGCTAAGCACTGCTGATTCAAAGAAAGACAAATAATAGTCCTTGCTTTCAAGTTATTCATAGTGTAAAGGAAGAGATAGCATGCAAAACAACTGGGAATTAACAAGATATAGATAAGATAAATTGGAAATAATCCACCAAGAGAAGGCATTCTTAGAGAATGCTAATCAGTTAGAAAATGCTAATTAAGGGAGATTGGGTGGAATTTTATATTGAACTTGAAGAAAGCCATGGAAAGCTAGAGAAAAGGATGAAGAGGGAAAGAATTCTAAGTGTGGGGTTCCACCCTCTAGTTAAAAAGCTGAAGCTCAAAAAAGGTCAAGTGATTTGTCCAATGTCAAATAGGTAAAAAGTGAAAGAGCTACAATTCCAGTAAAGATTATCTAGTAGTAAATCCAATATTCTTTCCACTGTATCATTATGCTCTTTTATTTCAAGACCTATTATTATATTACTTTAAAGTGTTCTCTCTGGCCCCACTGTCTACTTTTTTTCTCTCGGTCTTGTATATATACTGTTTAGAGATCTATATTTTGAGAATATTTTCACTACCCCCTACTCCCTCATTCTTTTAAGTTATGTGTCTATTCATTCAAAATTAAAAACAAAACCTGTTCTATAAGCTACTTCCTAGGTAATAATATGTTTGAGGGATATAGAAAAATAGATTATGTCATTGCATTAAAAAAAAAATGGAAGCAGCTGTGGCCCAGTAGTGATGGTCATTGGATCTGGGCTCAAAGAAGACCTGAGTTCAAGTGCAGCCTCCAGCACTTCCTAGCTATATGACCTTGGGCAAATCATTTAACCTTTGAATGCCTAGGAGATAACTAGGTGACTCAGGGTATTGGATACTTGGCCTGGACTTAGGAAGACCTGAGTTCAAATTTGACCTCAGGTACTTCCTAATTGTTTGATCCCAGGCAAAGCACTTAACCTCTGATTGTTTGAAGAAAGGATGCATTGGAGAAGGAAATGGTAAACCACTCCAAGAAAACTCAATGGATAGCCATGGTCCACAGGTCATGAAGGGTGGAACACAACTAATGCCTGAACAAACAACTTTGAAAAAAGCACAATATAGGAAGCAGAAGCATAACTTTAATTAAAAATGTAATAAGATCATAAGAAGAGCACAAAATGCTATGAGTTCAGATAAAGAAGTTATCGTATGCAAAAATGGAATGTTTCATGAATTTCATGTAAAAAACAAGGTTTAAAGCCAAATTAAATGAGATATTGTCATAATGTTGCATTTAGACAGATTGGATTTAGAAATGGCATTCACTTTGTTTCAGTTTTTTCTTAAATAATGCATCTGCAAAAGATATCTACATTTCACAATGATCTTCTTAAAAGTAATGATTGTGGGGGTGGTCCTATGTAAGACTTTGCTGCAGAGCCTTAACTAGGGCAGGGTAACTGACATTTTTTCCTAGGATACCAAAATTTGAGTGTGATGAAAACATTGAAATCTTTCAGCAGAAGAGAAATAACAGAGCTCAACACCCATTTGCCAAGAAGATTTAATTAAAATGGGCAGCTACAAGATGACACTTCCTCCTCTCAGAAAGTCACAACCCAGGTAATCTGTCTACTCTGGTTTCTCTCCCAACCTTTAACTCCACTGAGACTTCCCTTACCAGTAGCCTCTGCCACAAAGTCCAGGAACCAGACTGAAAAAGTCGGTTTGCTATTTGCCCTAGGCAGTCCTTCTGTTGCCCCAGAAATAAGAATTCCTATTTCCAGCTCTGCTCTGTTGACAACTATTTTGGAAAAGAAATGACCATTCTGCTCAGGGTCCCAAACTCTGCAGTTTCTTAACAAAAATATATATTCATCAAAGATATTGTTTCAGGTAATCGTTTCCCACTTTTTGAAGAGCTCTTTCTATATAAAATATAAAGTGGTAATTGTGGAGTCAGAAAAATGAAATCATACTTCTGACACTAGATGTAGGATCTTAATCAAGTCATTTAACCTCTATGTGCCTCAGAAAGGTTGGGTTGTTGGGTTACAATCTTAAAAGCCTTGTATACCCTGATTAAGACAATGATCAATTAAGATTCCAGAGAACCACAAATGAAGCATGCCTCTCATCTGTTGACAAAGAGGTGATGGACTCAGGCAGAATGGGACATATCTAATTTGGGAAATGACCTGAACCAGAATTTGTTTTTTGTTTGACTATGCATATTTCTTATGAAGGTTTTTTTTTCTTGCTTTTCAATTGAGCAGTAGAGAAACAAAAGGGAGAGGAAATAAATGATTGCTAAATTTTTAGAAATATTTAAATTAAAATTAAGAACAAAAATGTAAAGTTGGATAATCAAGCTTTAAGTATATATATATAAATATATGTATGTATGTATGCATGTACACACATATATATATATATATATATATATACACAATTGTTTAGTAATTTCAGTTGTGTCTGACTCTTTTGACATCATTTGAGTCTTTCTTGGACAGTCACTGAGTTTCCATTTCCTTCTTCAGCTCATTTTACAGATGAGGAAACTGAGGCAAACAAGTTTAAGTGACTTGCCCACAGACACACAAATAGTTTCTCAGGTCAGATTTGAACTTAGGAAGATGTCTTCCTGATTTCAGGAATATATAGGTACATATATGCCTCTTGTTTGATGTCCAACCCAAAGAGTTCTGAGGAAGCTTCTTACCAGATTGTTTGCAGATTGATTAATTTCTTTGGGCTTCATTCTATATACTAAGTCATAAAGAAGTATAATTTGTATTAGTGGAGAAAATGTCCATACTGGTGATATCATTGATTATTAAAAATATTTTTCAACATTAACATTTGAAAATAATATTGACAATGGCTAATACTGTTCAGAAAAGTTTTTATTAATTTAAATCACTTTCTCAAAGTATTCATCTTCATTCTCCCCGCCCCCTGTACCAAAAGCTTCCTGAAGTTTATAATTAAGCTCTCTCCAAGAAAGAAATATTTATCCATTGTGAAAAGTACAATAATAATTGTTTAAATTGAAAGAACTTAAGGGAATGGGATTATTATCAAATATTTAGCATGGTTTCCCTTGAAAGGCAACCTGGTTCAAGGCCAGTCCTTAAGGGAGATTTGAGTTTAAATATTGTCTCTGACACAAGTGTGACAGTGGACAAGAGACTTACCCATCCCCCTGGCAATCCTTTAAGACAATCAATGACAGATAACTGATACTGACTTGCCTCAGTTGATAACTGTTTCCATATTAGGAATTCTCAACATTCATGAAATCACAAACTATTTAGTTCTCCACCACTCCTCATTCCACCCTCAGTTGATAAAGGACTTTCTTAAAATGTATTTGAAGATGTTTACTGCTGTCATAAACTGGGAAATTTCAACTGAATAAAAGATAAAATACCCCATATAGTTAAAAACAGACTGACCCAGAACTTTGGTCCATTCAAAGTAATATTTTATCTTAAGTGTGTTGTAGGAGGCCATGACTGCTCCCTCTGTTTTCAACCTCAAAGATTAAGGACATAACCCAAAACATCCTGGCTTCCTTTCGTAATCCATTATGAAGCTGTCATCCATGGTTTTATCTGAATCTATTTTTCTAAGCATTTTTCTTTCAGTTTGCAATAAATAACTCTTAGGGTAATGAGTTCCATAAGTTTACTAACTTCTATGCAAAGAAGTGTTCCTTTTATTTATTCCCATAAATCACTTTTTCAAGTTTCAAGGGGGTACACCCAAGTTCTAATTACTGCTAACTACCCAAATACTTCCTGATTTTATAATTTTTGATCCCATTCTCTTCCAGCTTATTCATATGGTTGCTTCTTTCTACCACCATATTCCTTCAACTCCTTTTTCCCTTTTAAGGTCTGAAATGAACAGATAACATATTCATAAGTGAACTAACTCAATCCCTACATGGTATGATTTATAGAACTTCAGAAAGTCCCTCTCCAAACCCTGAAGTGGCTTCTCAACCCATTTGTCATAGTCTGATCTTCTACCACTCCAATATGGAAAGCCATAACAACAACAGTTTCTCTGAAGTTTGGGACAATGAAAGAAATATCTGTTATTCTCAATTATTTGTGATATTTCATATCCCCATATCCAAATTGTTTCCAGGTAAATTCTTGCCTCCCAATATCTTTCTCTTAACATTTCTACTGTCCTAATGCAGTACCTCATCAGCTCATGGCTAGACTTCTGCAATAGCTTACTAATTGTACTCTCTCCCTCATGTCTCTTCCCACTCTGGTCCTTGTTCCATTCAACTATCAAACTTACCTTCTAAAAGTTTAAGTCTGACCACATGACCCTCCTCACCTTCATTTAATGAACCCCAGTGACAGCCTATTACCTTGAGGGATCAAATGTAAAACCTCCTGTTTGTCTTTTTTTCAGGCTTATAACCTGTCCCTCTCCTGTCTTGCCCAGTCTTCTTATACTTTCTTCTTCTCCATTTACTCTGTGATTCATAGATATTGGCTTCCATATTCTCCAGCAGATTGCTCCATATTATCCCACCTTGATCATTTTATCTTCAATCTCTCTTTTTCTATTGCCCCTTTTCCCACTGCCCACAAACACATCTATATCTCCTTCACCCTTGATGCAAAATCCTCATCTGATATATTCATCCATCCCTGCTGGCTATCCTCCTTTATTACTAAACCTCTTAGGAAAGACTTCTAAAATTCTTGCCTCCACTTCCTTTCCTCTACTCTTTCCTTAACTCTTTACAACCTGGCCTCTGACTTCTTCGCTCATTTCAAAATTACCAATAATCTCTCAATTGTCATTCTTAATAGTCTTTTCTCAATTTTGAACCCTCTTGACCTCCTTGTAGCCTATGCCACTTTTGATCACCCTCTTCTCCTTCATAGTCTCTTATCTCTATGTTTTTTTTGACCCTGATCTTTCCTGGTCCTTCTCCTACCTCTCTGGCCATTCCTCCCCATTTTGAATTTTTATCTAGGCCATAGTTATATGTCGAGGCCCTCTTCTCTTCTTCCTGAATACTATTTCACTTAGTGACATCACCAGTTCCTATGGAATCGATGATCATTTCTATAAAAATGATTCTGAGATCTATTTGTCTAGCCCTAATCTCTCTTCTGACTTTCAGTCTCATATCAAATGCCACCCTTTGGATATTTCAAATTCGATGTCCCATAAATATCTCAAACTCAACTTCTCTAAAACTGAATTCATTATAATTTCCCCCAAATTATTCCCTTCTCTCTCACATCCCTGTTACTATTTAAAGTATCACCATCTTTCTAGTCACTTTGGCTTACAACCTGGGTATCATTCTTAACTCTTCACTTTCTCCGTATCTAATCTGTTGCCAAGTCCTGGCAATTCACTCTCACACCTGGAATATTATAATACCTTTCTGTTTGGTCTCTTTGCTTCAAGTCTCCCCTACCATGGGTCTCTCAATGTTTCAACTAGTATCAAAGTGATCTTTCTAAAACTTACTGAAAGCCTGAACACATAAACCTCTTCTTAATTCAGTGAAATTAAGTGCCTTCCTATTACCTCTCGGATCAAATATAAAATCCTTTGACTATCAAAACTATTCACAATCTGTCTTTTTTCCTACCTTTAAGGGTTCTTATATCTTATTAGACTCTGTATACTCTGTGATACCTGACTCCTCCTGGCCTCCTTGCTGTTCCTCAAACAAAACATTCCATCTCAGAAATATGTTGATTTTCATTGTCTGACCTCTATGCTTCACTCCTCATCTGCATATCCTAGATTCTATGTTTTCCTTCCAGTCTCATATAAAATTCTACCTTTTATAAAAAGAAAAACAATGCAACCAAAATCAGAAGGGAAACAACAAACTGGGAAAAAATCTTTATAACAAAAAATTCTGACAGAGGTCTAATTACTCAAATATACAAGGAGCTAAATCAATTGTATGAAAAATCAAGCCATTCCCAATTAATAAATGGGCAAGAGACATGAATAGGCAATTTTCAGATAAAGAAATAAAAAGTATCAATAAGCACATGAGAAAGTGTTCTAAATCTCTAATAATTGAAATGTAAATCAAAACAACTCTGAGGTACCACCTCACACCTAGCAGAATGGCTAAAATGAAAGAAGGGGAAAGTAATGAATGCTGGAGGGGATATCGCAAAATTGGGACATTAATGCACTGCTGGTGGAGTTGTGAACTGATCCAACCATTCTGGCTGGCAATTTGGAACTATGCTCAAAGGGCTATAAAAGAATGCCTGTCCTTTGATCCAGCCATACCATTGCTGGGTTTGTACCCCAAAGAGATCATAGGTAAACAGACTTGCACAAAAATATTTATAGCTGCGCTCTTTGTGGTGGCAAAAAACTGGAAAGCAAGGGTATGCCCTTCAATTGGGGAATGGCTGAACAAATTGTGGTATATGTTGGTGATGGAATACTATTGTGCTCAAAGCAATAATAAACTGGAGGAGTTCCATGTGAACTGGAAAAACCTCCAGGAATTGATGCAGAGTGAAAGGAGCAGAGCCAGAAGAACATTGTACACAGAGACTGATATACTGTGGTAAAATCGAATGTAATGGACTTCTGTACTAGCAGCAATGCTACCCAGTACCCAGGACAATTCTGAGGGATTAATGGAAAGGAACACTATCCACATTCAGAGGAATAACTACAGGAGTAGAAACACAGAAGAAAAACAACTGCTTGGACACTTGGGTTGATGAGGACATGATTGGGGATGTAGACCTGAAAAGACCACACCCATATAACTATCAATAATGTGTAAATAAGTCTTGACTGACCACATATAATAAAACCAGTGGAAATGAGAATTAGCTACAGCGGAGGGGGACAGGGGGTTGAGGAGGTGAAGGGAAAAGTAAAAACATGAGTAATGTAACCATGGAAAATTTTTCTAAAAATAAAAAATTATTAACTAAAAAAAAAAAAGCTTTTCCTGGTCTCACTTGGTGCTAATACCTTTACTCTGCTATTATTATCAATTTAATCTGTCTATATGCTCTTTTCCCAAAATTTTTCACATGTTGTCTTCCTCATTAATGCATATTAATATTATACATACTAATACATATTGTATTCCTCATGTAAGCTCTACAAGGACAGGCACTGTTTTTGCCTTTCTTTGTATCTCCAGAGTTTTTCATAATAGGTATTTAATAAATATTTGTTGATCTATTGACAACAATTTCTTGAATAGATTTTCCAGCCATAGATAAAGGCCAGAGGAAACTCTGGGAAATTTTTATCTCTGGTGGTTCTAGAGTGAATATCGCCTAAGGGTGCAATCTAGGCATTTTTAAAGAAGACAAAATCTCACAACTCTAAACTAGATAGAGTAAAACACTAGAAGAAAATATGTTTCTCAGCTTCCTTGTTTTCTCCACACAACTGTAGAATCTTAGTGTGTTAACTTAAAATGGCACTGCTTGAAGTAATCTAGTTATAGGGGGCAGGAGAAGGGCTGACACAATAGATTCAATATGCGGTAGAGGACTAAATTTTGGGCTTTGCTCATGGCCCCTCAGAAGGGGCAAGGGATGCAAAACATTTTATTATAGAAGTCTGAGCTGCCCAAAGCACAAACAATGGATGACAGATTAAGAAAGACATCTAAACATGTAGGATTTTGGAGCCATCTTGAAATACTTATCCACTCTAAGACTGTGGGAGATTGGTATATCAATAGTGCATTATGTAAGGCATTTTATGATATCTATCAAATGATTTATTTTTTCTTTGCTTTATTTGTGTATTTTTCAGATAACCATTTGGATGTCCATTTCATTGTATGGCATACTGGTTGGGGGGGGAGGTTTCTATGTATCCACAGAGAGGAGAAAGAGTGACTCAGTGAGAATCCCCTTAAAATTATTAACAATATAAAGCAATATACTGTCTGATATAATCATTATATCATAACTCACACTCTTCTAACACATATACTGCCTGGGCACAGAATGGAAGAATGGAATACATGTCCAATCTTCTGGGAAGAGTCTAATTAAAGTGGGCTACTTTGGAATGTAGAGGTTTCACTTTCACTCAAGATCTTCTAGCCAAGTTCAAGGAAAATCTATTCCCAGAGGAAACAAGCCATAAAATATAGGATGCATTTCTAAAAAGAAGCACCTATCAAAGGAACATTTTGGCTAATTCAGTCCTTCTTCAGTGTGGCATATATGGATCCCAAAACAGGATTATGAAATTCAAACATAAATTTAGAATTAATGCTTTCACTTATTAATGACCACACATGGATAGCCAAGAGGTAGTCTGTTAGAAAGAGAAATACTCATGTTGTTGCAGGGGTAAACAAAGGAAAACCCATGAACTCAGTTCTTTTTTCTCACCTGATGTTAACTATGTTTAGTCTTTAATCTTGACATTTAATTAGATATGATAAAATACTTATTAGGTGCAACAAATTGTGCTAAATGCTTAGGAATATTTTAAAAAATTTAAAAGATATAGATCTTATTCTCAATAGCATTAAGGTATTTGGTTGATGCAATACATAGAAATTTGGGCATAGAAGTCAGGAAGATATAAATTCAAATCCAGCCTAAGACATTTACTAGATATAACCCAGGACAAGTCATTTAACTTCTATTTGCCTCAGTTTCCTCAAGTATAAAATGAGAATAATCCCTACTTCCCAGGGTTCTTGTCAGAACTAAATGAGATAAAAATTTGTGATCAGCTTAGCATATTGTCTGGCTCATAGTAGGCATTTAATAAATGCTAGTTATCTATCTAGTAAAGTCATAAGAACATACAGAAATAATTATAGCATAATAGTGAATATTCCATTCAGCCACAGAGTAGGAATAGATAAATAGATATTTAGATAGATAGAAAGACAGATGACAGACAGACAGATAGATGTATGGATAGATAGATAGATAGATAGATAGATAGATAGATAGATAAATAGATAGATAGATAGATAGATAGATAGATAGATAGATAGATAGATAGATAGATAGATAGATAGATAGATAGATAGATGGAAGGATAAATATATAGATAGATGGACAGATAGACAGACAGAGAGATAGAGAGATAATCTATCCACTCTGTCGTTTCACTCATGCCTGACTCTTTGTGACCCCAGTGGAGTTTTCTTGGCAAAGATACTAGAGTAGTTTGTCATTTTCTTCTCCAGCTCATTTTACAGATGAGGAAAACAGGGTGAAGTGACTTGCCTAGGGTCACAGAGCTAGTAAGTATCTGAGGCTAGATTTGAACTCAGGGCTTCCTGACTCTAGACCACTGTTCTACCCACTGTATCATCCAACTATCACATATATAGATACACATATAATATATATATATGTGTTGTATTTGTATAATTATATATGTGTATATGTATAATTTTATACATATATAATGCATATATATGTATATATATATATGGAACTTATCTCTAATAGAAGATCATATGATATAATCAAAAGTGTGTTAAACTGTAGAATTTGATGGGGTGAATGAGTGTTAGGCAAAGTACTATGAGAAGTTCAAGAAAAAGAAATCAGGGCGAGTTATATTTTCCTACCCTCCCTATCAGTTCTGTGATCCTTAACATCAATCTCCGCATTTGACCATAGAAGAGTAACACTGTTCTTCCTCCTACATTCAGAGGTTCCCCACCTGTCCCTTGCTTCTGCTCAGCATACCACATCTTCCAAATCTAAAATTGGGACACATAGTCTAATAAAATACAACCTTGCTTCCATCTGAGCCTGGGGCAGTCTGGGATGCTGTTGCAGAGGAACTCTTGCTTGGTTAAGAACATGTTCAGAATGATGCTGTATCTATAGTCAGGGACTTACTTCAGTTAGTGGTATCAGAAATTTTTGAGAGAAAACTCCTTTCTGCAAAGTCTTATGTAAAGGGCACTCCACTTTTTCTTCATCCCTTTCTTCTCTTCTTTCCTCTTTTCCTCCCTTTCCCTCTCCCTGTCTGTCACCCTCTTGCTCTATGTCCCCATACTTACCCCCACTGTGCTGTTGGTAGCAATACCCATAGTCTTTATCTCTCATTTCATAATGAACATCAATTGGAAAATGGGTTTGAAACATGGAATTTTGTTTCACAGATAATGCTGTGAATAATTTTGCTGAGACACAACACTTTTATAATCAATCTCTCTATAAATATAGTGGATCTATCATTTTAGTATATGAACACATGTCATTCAATTGATAATTTCTTGAGTTTTAGGTTATCTTAAGCACAATTTTAGAAAATGATTTTTGAAAAATTCAGATTTCCAAGTTAAAAGAAAAGGTACATCCTTTACACACCAAAGTATTTTAGTAGTATTATTTGTGATAGCAAAGAACTGGAAACAAATTAAATATTCATGAACTGAGGAATGGCTAAACAAATCAAGTTGCATAAATGCAACTGAATTTCACTAGATTATAAAACAGGTTAATATGAAAAATACAGGAAAGCATGAAGACTTCTAAAGATTGAAGAAAAGTAAAACAAGCAGAACTAGGAAAATATAAATAATGAATACAATAATGTGGTTAGAAAACACACACAAAAAAGGAACTAAATACTGTATAATTATAATGATCAAGCTCTGCCTAGGGGGAAAAACTGTAGAAAATAGTCCTCCTGTCTTGTTTGAATATTTTATGAGATTTTCTTAATTAATAGGTTAATGATATTGAACTAACTCTCTCTGTCTCTGTCTCTGTCTCTGTCTCTCCCTCTCCCTTCCTCCCTCCCTCTTTTTCTCTCTCTCCTCTCCCTCCAAAAGTCCTATATAAATAGGAAGACCTAAGTTTAAAACTAGCCTCATGACCCCCCAGGCAAGTCACCTAACTTCCATTTGCTTCAGTTTCCTCAATTGTAAAATGAAAATAATAATAGAACTTAATTCACAAGGTGAGTGTATCTAATGTAATGATATATTTTTTTAAAAGAACTTAGTATAGTATCTGACACATAGTAGGTACTAATATAGGGAAAGAAAGACAAAGGTGGGTTATATTTTGGAATGAAAGCAGAGTAAAAGCAAAATATATATATCAATCATAATCCTAATAGAACTTAAATAGCATCAACTTTGTGCCATGTTGATCAATTTATAAATATTATCTCATTTATTCCCCACAATAACTCTGGGAGCTAGGTGATATTATTAAAATAATTTTACATTTGAGGAAACTGAAATAAACAGAGGCTAAATGATTTGCCTAAAGTCACACAACTAATAGGTGTCTGAGGTGAAATTTGAACTTGAGTCTTCCTGACTCCAACAGTATTCTATATACTGAATCACATTGCTGTTTCTAGGCTATAAAGATAGATAGATAGATAAACAGATAGAGACAGACAGATTGATAGATCTATACAGAGATGTACATATGCACATAAATGTGTTTATTTAAATTTATTATAATATTAATGTAAAATATATTATATTCATAAATTTTATGCAAGTATATTAAATATGTAATATACATATTGTAAATACAAATTTGTATGTTATGCATAAGATACACACACACACATATATATATATATAAAAGAAAATTTAATATAATTTCCTGTTCTATTCTACTTACAGAGCACATTTTATTTTATGTTATGCTTTTTTGTATCATGTATGCATTTGACAAATGGCATTGTGGTTAGAAACCAGGTCTGCAGTCAATCTTCCTGAGTTCAAATCTGGTCTCATTTACTTCCTAGCTGTGTGACTCTGGGCAAGTCACTTAACCCTATTTGACTCCATTTTCTCATTTATAAAATGAGCTGGAGAAAGAAATGGCAAAGAACTCTAGTGTTTCTGCTAAGAAAACTCCAAATGGAGTCACGAAAAATTCAGACACAACTGGAAACGTGACTGAACACAAGAATTTAACAGTCTGTCAAACCTATTGACTCCTGCTTAGAATAATGTTTTTAAATATATAAAATAATATGTGCAAGATTACAAAGGAAACCAATTTTTGTGGAAATAAAGTTATCAAAATATTTCTTAAAACAAGCTTACAGGTCCCAACTTAAGAACTTCTCATCTATAGATCATTTGCTAATGGGATTAGTGAACTTAGTTATTTTTCTTTTTAAAAATTTGCCCCTGTAGGATAAAGAACCTTCTACTCCACCCTGTAAAAATAATAATAATAATCCCATCCTGTAAGCTGGTAGGTTTCTGTCTCCAATTGAAATGGTGTGACCTGAAGGGCCTCTCTGGCATAGAGAACCCCAGGGAATGCAATCAATCCAAAGATGACCTGATTTACCTCTCCAGGTGTTCATGTCCTGTGGGTTTTTGTCAGTTTCTGTTTTTAAAGTCCCTTTCCCTCCTCCCCCTTTTCCTCATCTTAAAATTCTTTGCAAAAGAACAGATTTTTTTATAAGCCCATCAGCTTCTTTGTTTCTTCAGGTTTGAGATTCCTTTACCAATCAGAGTGAACAATAAACAGAATTTGGTTTTGTGGGAGTGATGGTGGTGGTAGTTTCAGTGTATGTCAAGAGAGGGGGGGATTTGTGGAAAGAAATTGTTTTCTTCATCCAAAGGACCAGATGGCCATAACAAATTTGTCAACAGAGCATCCTAAAGCACATTCCAACAGTCTATTGGCCTCTTAATCCAAGGAATTTAAAAGAACTCACTTTTGGGACATGGAGAAACTTGAAGGAAGTTGTTTAAAGGTATTTCTTTTATGAATTGAAATCTGTCAAAGTTTATCCAGGATGGGAATGATCTCATTTCCCCACAGCAATACTCCTAAATCCTTCATATCTCTCTTATCTATTAAAAAAATTCAAGCTGGTCAATAGGAGTATGTTGGGTCTCATCCATGTGGATAGAGTGTGTCCCTGTATGTAGGAAGTTCTCAAAAGTAAATGTATTCTTTAATTTCAAATCAGTTATGAGGATATTCAGTTGTTTTATTTTGTTTTGGTTTGGGGGCATAGGTTTCTTCTCTATATTGACAATGATCAATAGAACATGAAAATACATTCTTATTTAGCTTTTAATGAGAAAGAAAGGGAGTTTTTTTCTTAGATGACTTTCTGAAGTGAAGGTTATTTTAATTGGTTTTATTTGAAAGGCATGTGCCTTTCAGAGATAATACTTCTACCTACTCTTTATATTTGTTAAAAGTAAGTAAGATGAATTTGCAATAGAAATGTTTGTGTGTGTGAGGGAGGTTATTTTATATTGATCTTATAACAACATCTTATGGGTCACCTATCATCATTTTGGAAATCCTTCTCCCATTTCATTTTTCCAAATGAACAATTAAAACAAAAATAAATAGACAAACAAAACCCCCATTCATCAAAAACAGTCATTTCAAACAGGCTATTTATTTTCAGTTTATTTCTCAAATGATGTTTCAATGTACTGAAATTAAAATTTTTTTCTCAAATTTCAAAAGCTCTGCTAGCAATCCTCATCCTCAATGCCAAGTATCCTAGTCCAATGTAATTGCTTTGGGACCTTAGTGATTTCTACAGAAAAGGGAACCTAGCACATAATAAGCACTTAAAAATATTTATTGATTGACTGACAGTGGTAAAGGTAATACATTTTTATTAAAGATACATTTTGCCTCACACAAATGAAGGAATAATGCCCAACTCAAATTTACAAATTCTTCACATGAGTTTGCATCTATGCAAGAGTAGACTACTACAGGACTCCAACCCTACTAGCCTTGTGGGTTTAGAGGCAGAATCATTAGCCCGTCTTTCTTTAGTCAAGGATTTTAGAATAGTTCTTTGTGGGTAGATTTGGCTGGATGTTAGAAGTAAGACCTTGAATTATACCTGAGGTCTGAGACACTGTACCACCACTACTGATAATTCTGAAATTCCTGTTTTCTTGATTCATCACATAGGGCATTCCTTCTAAGAATACTATTCTTCTCCAAAGGTTCCTTTTCAGTCTATCTTGAATCTGTGACTTAGGACTGGATAGTGGGCAACAAAGCTGCCAATTGGCAGCTGCTCCACTTGTAATGCCCAATGTAGGTGTGAGGATAGTGCAATATAAATCTGAGATCACCTCTTTCCTTTGCGCAGAACCTCTCCCTGGATTCAGGAGTGTCTCCATATATACGATCTTAGCTCAATTCTGTCTCCAGTATTCACAGACCTCCAAGCCTATCTCCTTATTCAGAGCTTGACTGGTCAAAGGACTTGGGGATGGAGCCAGCAAACATTGCAGAGTAGGTACATGTACCTATCTAATCTCTAATAAATTACCCTCCCCAAAACTATGAAATAATGCCTCAGACTGAATTCTGGAGCAAAAAACAAACTCTGAAGAAGACAACAAAGTCAACACTGCTGCATCTAAAACCTCCAAGAAAAATAAGAATTGGTATCATGCCTCAAAAGAATTAATGGAGAAGTTCAAAAAGCTCTTTTAAAGATAAAAAATTAGAAGAAAAACTGGGAAAAGAAATGAGAGTGATACAAGAAACATATTTAAAAAGAGTCAATGGCTTGGTAAAAGAGGCACAAAAATTATTGAAGGAATTAATACTTAAAAAAATAAAACAGAATAGGTCAATTGGCAAAAGAAGCACAAAAAAAATGAAGAGAAAAACTTCTTGGAGAGAAAAACTGGCCAAATTGAAAAGTTATTCAAAAACTCACTGAAAAGAACTTCTCTAAAGACAGAATTGGTCATATGCAAAAAGATGTAAAAATTCACTGAGGAAAAAATACTCTTTACAAAATAGAATTGTTCAAATGTAAATGGAGACTCAAAAACTCACTCAAGAAAATCATGTTTTAAACATTAGAGTTGGGCAAGTGAAAGTTGATGGCTCCACAAGACATCAAGAAACAACCAAAGGCAAAAGAATGAAAAAAAATAGAAGAAAATGTGAAATATCTCATGAAAAATAACTAACCTGGAAAATAAATCCAGGAGCAATAATGTGAGAATTATTGGATTATCTGAAAGTCATGATCAAAAAATAACTTAGACATTTTCTTTCAAGAACTGGCATGGGAAGAGGGGGAAGAGAAAAATAAAAAAGAAAAAGCTTTTACAGTGGAGGGGAAGATAGGGAAAGTGTGGAGAGTGTGGAGGGGAGTATAGGAACCTTATTCTCATTGGAATTGGCTCAATGAGAGGAAAACATACACAATCAATTGGGTATGGAAATCTACCTACCCTTAAAGGATAGTAGGAGGGGAGGGGGATAAGAAAATCTGAGTGGGATTGATACAAAAGAAGGCAAACTAGGGGAGGTGGTAGTCATAAACTAGACAGAAGGAAATGGGATAGAGAGTAATATACAGTAATCATAATGGTGCAAAAATTCTGGAAAGCAATTTGGATCTATGCCCAAAAGGCTGTAAAATAGTATATGCCCTTTGATGCAGAAATACTATTACTAGGTTTGTATACCAAAAAGAATTTTTTTAAAAAAGAGAGAGAACAATCTATAATATTTAAAACAGCTCTTTTTTTAGTGAAAAAGAATTGGAAAGTGAGAAGATACCCATCAAATGGGAAATGATGGAATAAGTTAAACTGTATGATTCTAATAGAACGCTATTGTGCTGTAAGAAATGACAAGCAGGAGGACTTAAAAAAAAAGCCTGGAAAGATTTACACAAACTTCTTACATGGAGAGTGAAATTAGGAAAACCAGGAGAACATCATACACAATGACAGGAATACTGTACAATGAACAACTATGAATAACTTAGCATGAGACCTGTGAGTCTTTTAAAAATTATTTTCCCTCCAGTTACTTTGGTCTGGATTCAGACTCACTCAGTTCTTTTTCTCTGGAAGTAGATGCCTTTTTTTTTATCATGAGTTCTTATTTTTTTATTCCAATTTCCTTCTACAAAAGAATTAATATGGGAAAATGGTTTATGTGATTGCACATGTAAAATCTATATGAGATTACTTAACATCTCAGTGGGTGGGGAGGATTGGGAGAGAGTGAGGGGGAGAATTCAAGACTCAGTACTCTTTCAAAAATGTTGGAAACTGTTGATATATGCAATTGGGAGGGGATATTTTTTAAAAGACACACAAGGACTTCTGGGTTTCTTGATCAGGATTTGACATCGTACATTTTCTAGATCTGTTAGAAAGAGTTTGTAGATAGAAGCTCATTGCATTGCTTTCTAGTACTTTGCCATCTTAGCTTTACCTCAGCAGAATTTCCTTTGTGGATAAGAAATGTAAGAAGCTAAATGTAATTTTAAAAAGCAATAAATCAAAATATAATGTCTTGTAAGATCACTTAAAGTAATTATTTATAAAAATGTAAATCTAAATTTGCTTCTTCTTAAGCAGAATATATTTAGCATAAACCTAGGCTCTTAAAAAGTACAAATTTCATTATATGAAAAGTGAGCCAAAGAAACTCTCCTTAGCTGTTATAATCTTAATCCTCCTAACAAAGTTATACTTTCAGTGGAATCTAACAAGACTTCGATTCCTTTCCATTTCTCTACTTTATGACCCATGATTGACATAATTAAACTCTAGGGTTAAGGAATCAGAGGATCACAATACTTTTTTATCTATACAAAACATTCATTCTTAGATGAGAAAACCAAAGTCAGGGAAGGTAAGCGACTTGCCCATATTCAAACAGGTAGCAATCATAGTAGTGAAATTGGAACCTATGTCCTCCAATTCCAGGCTAGTGCTTGTTCACTAAATTGCCCTTTAGCAAAACTATGATTTAGAGATTTTTTTCCTCTTCCTCTGAGTTTTTTTTTTATCATCCTTTTTATTAAATGAGCACTACTTTATTTGGAGCATAGCAAAAACAACATAATAAAAATAATGAAAAAATATATAGAAAAAAATTCTAGGAAAAAATGGTATTAGGAGAAAAACATTCCAAATCTTAATCAGTAACACTTTTCATAAAAAATAGGAACTGAATAAAAACAATTGTAATTATTCCCTCTAAGAGTAGAAACCATTGGTGATCCCTGCCTTCTTTTCATTTTTAATTTTTTTGTTCATATCCCTCTTAAATCCATCTGCCCCTGATCTAAGACTTGTCCTGTAGATCTTATGACAATACATGGGCACCAGAATAGCTAACCAGCTAACCATCAATTGTTATTCTTGTTGCATGACCAACTTTTTGGTCATATTTTTCTTTGGTAATATATTTTATGCTGCTTCATCTGCTCAATTATTTTCTTAACATGTTGTATTCTGCTCATACCCACCATGTATCTTTCCTTTGCATTGTAGGTGATGGATAACTTTAATTCTATAGAAACCATTATTCTGTTCTTCACAATCATAACTGGAAAAGTACTAATATTGATAAGATGAGTTTTTGTTTAAGAGATGCCTAGGATCATTGAAATTATACCATGGTTTCCCAAGTGCAATCCTATATTCCTACCATTCAAATCTATGTCCAGTTTATTTCCCATCTGCAATGTCTCACTAAGAGAAATGTACTAATATACCCAGTTTGCTGAGTAAACTGAATATCATAGTATTTCTTCATTCATTTGGTTTTTCCTGTGCTGATAAGTCAAATTATTTTAATCAATTATGAATCTCATCTAGAAGATTCTGAATCAATGCTTCACTTCCAAAGAAAAGCTTTGATAGGACTTTATCATTATTAGGTACATCTATAATAAAGGTTAGCAAAGTAAGGCCCACAGGCCAAATCTATCCATTCTCTATTTTTGTCTAGCCTATGAGGTAAGAATGTTTTCATTTTGTTTGGGGTTTTTTTGCATTTTACAAAATAGATGGTAGTTTGAAGACCTTGATTTAAAGGAATCTCTCTTCCATTTAAATTTTGTGCTATACATCTTCAAAAGGAGCATCAACCACTTTTAGTAAGCATTCATTTTCCAATTTTATGCCTTAAATGATATCTCTAATTCTAAAGTTATGGAACAAAGAAATTTCTGGGTTTTTTTCTTAATATCTTAAGAAATTTTCAATGAGTTTAACATGTATTTGAGAGACATCATTGGAGAAAAGCCTGTAACATGTCATTTTGTTTTACTAAATCAAAAGCTTTTCTTACTCAATAGTCATAATCACAATGTAATCTCATATTCTCTGCACTTTTAAATCAGTTATACAACTGTAAAGATGTGGCCTACTATAGAATATCATTTACAAAATACTGCCTATTCCTTTTTTATATCACCATTAAGAATCTCTTTTTGTATAAGTAAATTAGTCTCAGAAAAAGCATATGGTTGTAGGCATTTCAATGCTTTCTTGATGGCAAATTTTCTAAATTATAACCTCTTTGCCCAGGTGTTCAGCACACTATCCTTTCTCACTGTCTTAAGAACTGACCGCACAGGCCAACTCTGAATGTATTTGGTCTTTCTGTGGTAACCATCTTCAGGAAATATCATCAAGGAAAACTTTAGTACTTTTGGGATCCATAAAAATGTTTATGATGTGAAACAGTTAATTGCACTTCCAATTTCTTTTAACCTTCTCTATCCTAATCTACCATACATAGTTCTGTAAGGATCTTCTTCCTACTCTCTAGTATTTACTCCCAATCCAGTTCAGGAATTATGATGTTTCTAGAAAGGATTTCCAAAAAGTGAAAGCAATGATGGAGACTGGATGCTCTGAGGACCAGGTACTAGCATGGCAGCCATTGGTAATTGGAACTGGATATTGAGTAGTTCAGGTGCTATTTGAAGTTGCAGTAGTGATTTATTTCGCTCTGTGAAAGTCTTTTGGAGATGGGGGAACATTTTGGTCTAGAGGTCTAAAATGTTGTTGAAAGTTCATGTCGGAAGGAGTCAAATCCAAGCAATCTGCCCCAGATCAGCTTTCTTCTAACATCAACATTAAGTAATCTAAGAAAACATATACTGGAATAAGGTCCAAGTTCCCATTTTGTCTCCAAACATTTAGTATCTATAGGGAGATTCATCTCCACAAGTAATAGGTATGGCACATTTTAAGTCATTCTAATACCTTTATTTATGGTTGAATCTGCATCTCTTGAGATAATCATATGGTTTCTATTGGTTTTGTTATTTATATGGTCAATTATGTTTATAGTTTTCTTAATATTTAACCATCCATGAATTCCTGATATAACCTGGTCTTGGTGTATGATCCTTGAATTATAATGCTGTAATCTCCTTACTAGTATTTTATTTAAGATTTTTACATCAATATTCATTAGGAAGATTAATCTATAGGTTTTTTTCACTGTTTTGGCTCTTTCTAGTTGAGGAATCAGTACCATGTTTCTGTCATAAAAGTAATTTGGAAAGATTCCTTTTTCCTCTATTTTTTCCAAATAGTTTATGTAGTAATAGAGTTACTTGTTCTTTGAAAGTTTAGGAAAATTCAGTTGTCAATATATCTGACCCTGATGTCTTTTACTTAGGGAGGTCTTATATTATTCAATTTCTTGTCCTGTGATGGGTTTGTTTAAATATTGTATCTCCTCTTTTGTTAATCAGGGTAGTTTATATTTTTGCAAAAAATCTATTTTGCTTAGATTCTCAGATTCTTAGATGCTCAGACTTCTTAGCATATAGTTGGATAAAATAACTTCCTATTATTGCTTTAATTTCTTCATTATTTGTGATTTTTCCTTTTGCCTTTTTTTTATTTTTATTTTGATTATTTTCCCATAGTTACGTTTCATGTTCTTTCCCTTGTAAAGTGGGAAAACCTTGTACACCCTGAAACTACATTACCCAAACTCCCATTCACCATACCCATAATTCCTTAAGATTTTTCTTATTGGTTGTTGGTTTTCAATGGTTGTATTGAAATGTTGTTGTTTTTTTTGCCTGGTCACCAGGCTTTTGGCACCAGAGGCAGCTTGGTGAAGTGTGAGTTGGGACTCTTTCCCCATGTTTTAATAAATCCTTATAAATATTATACTTTGGAGGCATTGAATATTAATTTTAAAACTTACACACTCTCCCCCCCAACCCCCCAAACCCCTGTAGCCAACATATAATTCCACTGGGTTTTACATGTATCATTGATTAAGACCTAATTCCATATCATTGATAGTTGACTAGAGTTATTGTTTAGTGTCTACATCCCCAATAATATCCCATCAGGCCATGTGATCAAGCAGTTGTTTTTCTTCTGTGTTTCTATTCCCACAGTTCTTCCTCTGAATGTGGCTAGTTTTCTTTCTTATAAGTCCCTCAGCCTTGCTCTGGATCATTACATTGCTGCTAATAGAGAAGTCCATTATGTTCCATTTATAACATTATTCTTTAAAGAAAACTATCAGCCTTCTGTAATATTATTTTGCCTGACATTGCGTTTTCATGGAAATAGTTCAAAACTTTTGGAGTCAGAGACATATCAAAACATCCTATTTTTCAATGTTTATTTATGGTCTTATTTTGGAGTTTGGGTCTCATATGAATATTCTCTTACAACAATGACCAATAAAGTAGTATTTTTTCATGATGATAGGTGTATAACCAAGACCAAACTGCTTACCATCTCCTGATGTGATAATGAGATTAAATCTACCCTGCCCATCTTTAGATTTAATCACCAAAGGTGAAAACATCTTCACTTAACTCACAAATTGGCTGGTCTGTGACCCACGTGTGTTAGAATGAGTGACAAATCAGAATTTACTGACTGCCTCCTAGGCAGTCCTAAGAAAAGCGTCTGTTGTGATTGGACACGTAAACTAAGAGGAAGGCATAGGAAGTGATGCAAAAGAGGACCCTTTAAAAAGAGAGTTCAGTGAGCTAAGGGCTCTCTTCGGGTTCTTGCTTGGACATGGAAGAGCTCTGGACCTGGGACCTGGAGACCTTGGTGAGACTGCTCTTAAATCTCTCTCTTAGAACTACACATGGTGAATGAAGAAGGCTAACTCCTTTAACCTCCCAGGAGACACTAAGCCTCTGGGTGGCTCCCTTGATTGGGAGAAGCCCTTGTGGCTAAAACCCTTGTTAATTGACTTTTAGGCTCTGGCTGGGCCTCTCGAGCCCTGCCAGAGTAAAGCCCAGACTTGAATGCAAATCTCTTATTCTACCCTCTTCTCATCTCTCTACTTCCACTCTCTCCTATATTTTGTAAATAAATTTCCATAAAAGTCATTTTGACTTGAGGTTATATTCTTTAATTGGGAACTGATAATTATTAAGTTCCCTGGCGACCTAACCTTTTAAAATATTCAACCAATCAAAACTCCTTTTTACCCCTTACACTAGAGTGGGGATGCAACAGAGGGAGGGAGTTAATTTGGAGCTTGTAATTTTGGAAAATGTATGTTAAAAATTGTTATTACACATAATTGGGAAAATAAAATATCTTTGAATAAAAAAGATATAATTTCCTTCCTTATTTCTTTTGAATAGATCAATTTTTATTTTGCTTTGTCTGGGATCATGATTACTACCCTGGTTTTTCTTTTCAGCTAAGACATAATAGATTCTGCTCTAGTCTCTCACTGTTACTTTGTATGTTCCTCCTTGTATTACTCCTTCTTGTAGACATCATATTATGGGATTCTTTTTTTAATCCATTCTTTTATGCTATTCTGCATTCACAGTTATGATTACTATTTGTATGTTTCCCTCCATCTTATTTTCCCACTGTTTACCCTACTTTCTCTCTCCTTACATTTTTCTATCCACAGATGTTTTGCTTCCAACTACTGCCTCCCTGAATTCATCCTCCATTTTGTCCCTCTTCCCCCTTTGCTTATTCTTTCTTTGCTATCTCCCTTACAGTAAGGTAGGTTTCTATAACTTACAGTGTGGGTGTTATTTCCACTTTGAGCTAAATCTAAGATTTAGAGTAAGATTCAAGCATTGTTTGGCTCCCCCTGCCATTTTTTTCCTCCACTGCATTGAGTCATGTACTACTTCATGAGAGATAGTTTACTACCTTCTATTTCTCCTTTTTTCTTTTCCCCACGTGTTCCTCTTTCCCATCCTTTGTTATTGTTTTTTATATATATTGGCTCATAATATTCAGTTTAACCCCTTCCTTCTTTCTATATGTATTCCTCATTACCCTAGTAGTGATAATGTTCTTAAGTATCTTAAGTACTCTAGGTTTGTTCAGTATTTAAGTACTTTAAGTATCTCAAATATCACCTTCCCAGATATGAATCTACTCAATCTTATTGAAATCTTCAAATTTTCACTTTACCTTCTTTGTGCTTCTCTGAACTGTTGAATTTGCTTTTCATATTTTCTTTTTAGCTCTGATTTTTTGGTCAGGAAAATCTTCTATTTCATTAAACATCTTTTTTTTTCCTCTGGAGGATTATGCTCAATTTTTATGGGTATGTAATTCTTGATTGTAGTCCTAGATCCTTTGCTTTTTGGAATATCATATTCCACACTATCTGATCTTTTAGTGTAAAAGGTGCTAGGTCCTCTGTAACCTTGATTATAGTTCCATGACATTTGACTTATCTCCTTCTGGTTACTTACAATACTTTTACTGGGTCTGGGAGTCCTGGAATTTGACTATAATAGTCCTGGGATTTTTATTTTGAGGTCTCTTTCAGGAGGTGATTAATGGTTTCTTTCCCATTTCTATCTTTCCAATAAAATGGCAGTTTTCCCTAATGATTTCTTATAATATGATGTCCATGTCCTTTTAAAAAAGTTATTATTATGGCTTTGAGGTATACTGATAATTCTTAGGTTATCTCTCCTATATTTATTTTCCAAGTTGTTTATTTTTCTAGTGAGGTATTTCAGATTCAGATTTTCTTCTATTTTTTTACTTTTTTTTAAATTTTTCCTTATTATTTCCTGATGTCTTGTGGATTAGTTATCTTTTATTTGCCCAATTCTAATTTTTAGGAAATTATTTTCTTCTTGGAGTTTTTGTGTTTCCTTTGTTTCCACTCTTTTTTTCTTTTTTCTTTTTTTTTTAAATCCTTAACTTCCATTTTAGAATCAATACTCTGTATTGGTTCCAAGGCAGAAGAGTGGTTAGGGCTAGGCAGTGGGGGTAAAGTGACTTGCCCATCATCACACAGGTAGGAAGTATCTGAGGCAAGATTTAAACCCAGGACCTCCCTTCTCTAGTCCTGGATCTCCCTTCTCTAGTCCTGGCCCTCAATCCACTGAGGCACCCAACTGCCCCAATCTTACTCTTAAATGAGTTTTTTTTTTCTTTAGTATAGTTTTGTGCCTCTATTTCCTTTTGGTATCTTCTAGTTTCTAAGTAGTTGACTTCTTCAGTGAATTTTGTCCCAACTGCTGAGTCTTTGTTAATTTTCTTATTATTTGACTTTTTAACTTTTTACAAGTTCTTCTAGGAGTTATTTTGGACCCTGTCATACTTTCACACTTTTCTTTGAGGCTTCACATATTTCCTTTTTGGCATTGCTGTCCTCTTCTGAGTTCATATTTTGATCTTCTCTGTCACTAACTTTGTCAGATCAAGTTTTCTCTTTGTCTTTTTCTCATTTTTCTAATTTTTTTTCTGTTTCCTTCCGTATTTTTTGAGTTTTTTTTCTACTCCTTGGGTAAAGGGAATACTGTTCCAAGCTTACAGAGTATTCTTCACTGGTACTTGAGATAGACTTAACGGCTTCTGTTTCCCACAGTTTGTCCATCTAAAGGGTGACCTGATGTCTTGCTGTGGGGAGGTTTGTAGCTTTTTTGACCAGGTAGATTCTTCTCCCTTTGCTGTCACTTCCACTGTTATTTTGTGTGCTTGTCTGTTCCCCACTTTACTGCTTAACTGCCTTTGCCAACTGGCATGGGCTGGTCTGTTCCCCTGCTCTGCTGCTTTGTTACCTTAGGCACCCTACCCCTTACCCTTCTCTTAATTTCCTTTATGGGGTTTACAGTTTATATTCTAAACAGCATTGCCCAAGTCATCAAATTGCTTTTCTTTTGGTAGAATTTCTCCATAAGGGTCCCATCCCTTCCCCCTCCTTTCTGCATCATAGAAGGCATCATTCAGGAGAGAGATAGGTTCATACAAATTATGTCTTTGATGTTTCCACCTTTCTGTTCACTTGAACTCTGAAGATAATATTCATAATTTATTCTTCAAATATTGAATCTGTAACTTTGTATGATGTTCTCCTTGTTCTATTCATTTCAAGTTCATTATCCTGTATAATTCTTTCCAAGTTTTATTAAAATTAGCTTGTTCATTATTTCTTATGGCAGAGTAGTATTTCCACATATAGATTCTTTTTGTAATATTATTTAATGTCTTCTTTGTCCATTATTTACTGACTTTAATATGACATTCAAGTAAACTCTAAAGCAAGTAATACTAATTGGCCTCCAATAATACACAATTCTTCCATCTACTCCCATTTCCAATACAATGTTTTAGATTGAACAGATTTTAGTCATACCAAAAGGAGTCTGAAAAAAGCATTAGAAACCTAGACATACACCAATGTAAAGTTGTTAGGGGACAGTCAGTTAGAAGACAGACAGTCTCAAAATTAGGAATTTTAAGAAAAGTCGATTGTCATAGAAGATGGAAGAATCTATTTTTAAAAAATAATATCATCAGCACTTTTTCCTTCCTCCAATTTCCCAAAAGATATAAATACCCTACTATATACATCTATAATTAATATTATAGCAAAAATTATTTACTATCCCTTGACATCATAGGAGACCAAAGATCAGAAAGGGCAATTTGATTTTCTACTTGAGACTATCATGAGCACCCTACATAGACTCAATTATTGAAAAAACTTACTCTTTAGCCTTCTCCTGCCACAAAATTTCAAACACTAATTATGTTCCTTTTAGGTTCCTGACTAGAAACCACATTTGTTCTTAAGAATATCTGACCTCAGAATAAAAATGAGGAGGTGAGGGGCTGCTGAGAAAGAATTGGTTTCTAAAATCATAATAAAATAAGTTGTCAATGTATTAATGTTGTTTTTATTATAACAGAACAGAAAGACTGCTGGGTGTCAAAATGATATCCCTAAAGTGCAAGTTTGACCTTGTCACTCCCCTGACTAATGAGCTCCAATGACTTCCTATTATCTTCAGAATCAAGAAAATCCTCTGTTTTACATTTAAAGCCTTCACAAGCATGCTTATTACTATACATTAAATCAATTCTCTACGCATGCTCCACAGTGTAGCCCAAGTGGCTTCTTTGCTGCTCTTCAGGGATATCCTCCTCTATTTCAAACAACCCTCTTTACCATCAACCTCCCTTCTTCCTCCCAATTATTTCTCCCTAAATACAAATAAAACTTTGAAAGTTATCTTGATTTTAAGAGGAGTAAAGAAGAAATTAGGGTAAGATAATCTCTCTTTTTCATCCATTTTAGAAATGATCTAAATCAGACTACCTTCATCTTTTCTCCTCTTCTCCATCCTATTTCTCTGCCTTTACACAGACTTTCCTTTAGACCTATAAAAAATTCCTTCCTACCTTTGCTTCTCAAAATCTCTCATCCTCCCCACAAAGCTCAGCCCAGGTTCTATATGAGACCTTTCTTGATCCCCAAAGCTACTGATATCTTACTCTGCTTTTGCCTTATATTTATTGTGTGTGTGTGTGTGTGTGTGTGTATATATATATATATATATATATATATATATATATACATATATATATATAGTGTTTTCTGTAATAGAATATAGGATCTCAGAAGCCAGGAACTTCTTTATTTTTTGTCTTTGTATCCTCAACATTATCAAGTGTTTACTATGTCAGGCACTATACAAAATCCTCAGATACAAAGCGGGAAAACAGCCCCTGCCCTAAAGGAGTAACATTCCCTAAAATGACTTTAGGAAAGTCACTTAACTTCCTTTTGCCTCAATTTCTTCATCTGTAAAATGGGGATGATGACAATAACACCCACCTCAAAGGGTTGTCAAAAGGATTCCATTCTTTTTTCTATAAAACCTTTACTTTCTGTCCTAAAATAAGTATTAGTTCTAAGGCAGAAGAATGGTATGGGGTCAGGCAATGGAGGTTAAGTGACTTGCCAAGGGCTTTATAGCTAGAATATGTCTGAGGTCAGATGTGAACCCAGGTACTACCAACTCCAGTCCTGTCTTTCCACTGAGCCACCTCACTATCTCAGGAAGCTTCCGTTCTGATGGGGGGAACATCATATAAAAAATTAGCCACATACCAAATATATTTTGAGTAAATGAAAATAATCTAAAAGGAGAAGACATTAGCAGTTAAGGGAAACGAGGAAAGACCTTCTACAGGTGAGATTTGTGCTGAAATTTCAAGCAAACTAAGGAAACTAAGAGCTAGAGATGAAGAGGCAGAGTATTCCAGGCATGAAGGGATAGCCATTAAACAGACACTAAGAGATGGAGGGCACCAAGAAGCTTTGAGGGATGAAATATTGCTTTTGAGAAATTGCAGGTATGCCCATGTAGATTTATTATAGAGCGTGTGGAGGAGCAGAAGATGAAAGCTAGCTGGAAAGAGAGGAAGAAAGAATTTAAATGCAAAACAGGGGTCTTTATATTTGTTCTTGGACATGACTGAAGGAGGGACTGGAGAATGTGGTTATATCTATGATTTAGAAAATTCACCTTAGCAGTTGAGTAGAGAAGTGGGATTGGAGAAGAGAGAGACTGGAGGCAAGAGAACCAGTCAAGAGGCTAATATTACAGTCCAGGGGAAAGATGAGAGCCCAAGTTGCAGTTATACTTGTATTTGTAGAAAAAAAAAAGAAAAATATGAAAGATTTTGTGAAGATAGGGCAATGGAGTAGATATGTGAAGTAAGTGAGTGGTATTAAAGTTACAAGCTTTGGTGACTGGGTAGATACTGATGTCTCCAAGAATAGTAGCAAAATTTAGAACTGGAGAGGGGGATGGATAATGAGCTCTATTTTGAACATGTTAGATTTGATATCCCAATACAATATGTAGTTTGAAATGTCCAGGAGGCAGTTGGAGAAGTATGCCTATCCTGCAGCATAGAAACTAGAGCTGGATATATAGATCTGGGAATAATCTTCATAATAATCATCATTTATGTCACAGTACATGATGAAGTGACCAAGTGAAATACGATAGAGCAAAAAGAAAAGGTTCAGGAGACAGTTCGAGGGGACACCCATGGTTAGTTTGTTTATACCATTGATGCCTCTGCAGTTAGGAGCTAGGTTTGCATCCTCAGATAGTCACTAGCTGTGTGACTCTAGGAAAGTCACTTAACCTCCTTTTGCCTTAATTTCTTCACCTGTAAAATGGGGATGATGACAATAGCACCTACCTCAAAGGGTTGTTGAAAGGATCAAATGACAGAGTTCTTAGCACAGTGCCTACCACATAGTAAGCACTACACTATTATTATTTAATTATTATATTATACTTTATATATTTGCATATTATATTGATATTATTATTATGAAGAACCAGAAAAGAAAATCAAGGACTGTGTGAGTAGAAATCGAGCAGTGTCATGAAACCCTAGAAAGGAGAGAGCGTCTAAAAAGAGAAAGTGATCAATAGTGCCAAAATTTCGTAGAAAGGACAAAGAAGAATGCAATTAAAAAAAAGTCTATTAGTTTTCATGTTAAAAAATATTCGTGAAATATGTAACTATGGGAAAGTGTTCAAAATAAAAAAAATTTTAAAAATCTTTGAGGGACTGCTAGGTGGCTCTGTGGATAGAGTACAGGGGAAGGAAAAAGAAAGTCCTGGGTTCAAATTTGACCTGAAACTGTAACTTAACTGTGTGCCACTGGGCAAGTCATTTAACCTCAGTTGCCTCACCCTTACCATTCTTCTACCTTTGAACTAATACTTTGTATCCAATCTAAAACAAAATATAAGGTATTGGGTTTTTTCAGTACACATAGAGGAGTTTTCTTTAATAGGTAGGACTATTTTTTAATATGAGACTAGAGTGAAGGCTGAGAAAGTAAAGAAAGATGTCCAAAGTTTATGAAATGAGGAAGACAGAAGAAGGAACTCTGATGGAAGAGTCCAAACTTTGTTAGTGAAAAATGAAGTGAAATCCTTGGCTGAGAGCAAGAGGAGGAGGGCTTACTATAAGAGTCAGAAAATTTCAAACAGCAAATATGAATTTGTGGGATTGTGAATCATTTGGAAGAAGGAAATAGATTGTTTGCCTTGCAATGGTGAGAGTCCATAGAAAACTATGTAATAAATATTTGTAGTGGATCCAGTAAGTATGGTTCTGTGATATCTTTTCAGCTTCATTTAGAAGCATGTGAACAGGAACCAAGGCAACAGAGAGTGAGAGTAATTCACGATTAGTATTTGGCAAGATGCAATCAGTGATTGTACAAGGAGGGTGAAGGATTCTAAAGTGGAGAGTAGAATGGAGGTATTTCAACCAGGAGTTGATATAGGAAAGGAAGGAAAGAATACCAGGACCTAGAAAGGAATTGAATGAAAAAAGTGAAGATCAGAATGAGGACAAAGAATAAGAGTAGGAATTATAAAGGATAGAGGAAAATCTAATAATAAAAAATTATGATCAGATAAAGCAATTTCAGAATTTGTGACCCTGGACATCAAATACTTGTGAGTCAAGGATATGAAGACTGTTTCTAGATCTAGAATCCTTTGAAAAAAGGAAGGAGGATGTCTTGGGAATCAATATATAACAACCACTGGGATCTAAATTAAGTGGTACAATTCAATAAAACTAACTTCAAAGGAAGGAGAGATTGTTTAGTAAAGGTATTTGATGGAAAGTCTGGAAGTGTCAGTAGGAAACAAGGGGTATTCTGACCCCAGATAGTCAGTACTGAAAGAGTATAAGGGCCAGAAGATGGAAAGACTGAGAAAAACAGATTTGAGATGACTAGAAGTTTGCTCATTATGGAATAGGCATTACATTGGGCACAAAGGAAGGAGCAAGCAGAACTGGAATAGGGCAATGTAGGGGTAGAGTTGAAGGGATGGGGAATGTAACAATAAGGAATGACAAGACAATGGTGGGGAATGATATCTCTTAGGATCACTGGGATGGGGTGAAAATAAGAAAATAAGAATATGATTACCACTGAGCATTGAGTCCAGATTAATAAAAGGTTTGTGATTGATTTATTGAGAAAAATGAAATTCCATTTAATAGAATGTAAGTTTACAGAAAGGATACAGGGAGAGAATTGCCAAGAAAGTGAAAAGAGTAGCATGCAAACAACTCAAAATCATTTGCCTCATCAAATTTATGAAAAGGTCACTTTTGAAGCATTATATGTTGTTTCATGGACATCCCTCAAAAGTCTAATTTCAAACACCTGATGTTTATAGATTTAGGAATGATTTTTTGTTAAAAACTAACACTCTTGATAAACTATTTTATTATTATTTTGAACCATAAAATCATTTTCGATTTTTAAAACCTGTTGGATTTCAATTCAAATCTTAAAACGAGCTGAGTTTCAAACCAACCCTTTCCATCCTTCCTGAACTCATTCAAATCTTTAAAGCACATTTGGTGCTTTTGGAGAGAGACATGAATTTTTCCTAGACAAGGTTTTTATGGTTTCATTTTGTAACATTTAACTACATGTTTGATGAAGAAACCACAAAACCTCACAAGCCTATATGTAATAATGTCAAATGAAATTCGCTGATTTTGTTAGAGACTTCAGCATTGCCATATGACTTCAGCCAGAGCCACGCAAATTAAGACAAAAAGTCAACAAAAGACCAAATGAATGCTTTGAAGACCACACTTACTAAAATGTGTGGGGTTCATTGAATCATTTCAACCAATTCCCCCAATTTACATAGGTTTTGTTTTGTTTTGTTTTCTATTGCAAATAAGTCTTCTAGAAAGGAAACCTCCTTGCATGCTAGCATGTGACCCCTCTACAGGTTAATTTGAATTTGTATGAGACATTTACAAAAATGATTTAATAAATTTTCCGAGAAGAATGAAAGGAGACACAGACAGCGTTTCCAGAATCACCCAGGGAAGCCTTTGCCACATAGACATGTGGTAACTGGAGTTTATTTCCCATTGGCCTAACACAGTTCTACTTTGACCAACTACACTCTAAATGGAGAAACGCCTGCCCAAATAGCAACAGCAAATACAAACACACAAATAGCCTAGGATTATTTGCAGGGCTGTTTAATGTTTCATCCAGGATGTTTTGATGGATATTTTGATCCTGCTGTAGTCTCATTCAAAAGGTCACTTTTCTTGCTAAAACATTTACTTCACCAGTTCCTCCAGGGTGATGGAACTTGAAAAGGGAATCTCTTTTTGTCCTAAGTATGTCAGCAAGACTGGCCCATGTGTGTGTGTGTGTGTGTGTGTGTGTGTGTGTGTGTGTGTAGATAAAAAACAGTTCCATGGCTTCTTTAAGTTGTTTAAATCAATGGTAGATCACAATCATAGAGGAGCTAAAATTCATTCATTCATAATAAGATCTAATTATCATCTTGAATATTTTAATTTATTCTTCCATAATTATTTTAAAGCAGGTTAACAAATGACTCCATACCTGGTTTATCCAAAGCAGAAAAGGAAACCCAGAGACATATTCATTGAGCCAATTCTTGAACAGAGTTGCTATTATGACAAGTGGTTTGTGACACCTAATTCTGTCCTATAATTGGTCAAGGATGTGCTCATATGTAGGGTATGATGAATAGAGTGGTAGTGTTTTGTTTTATTTTCCTTTCTTAATGTTTAGGTTCATTTAATGTTTCTTCAAATAAAAACTATATAACATGACACAGAACCCTTAGGCAGTCCTGAAAATGCCCCTTAGCCTGGGTCAGCCTATTTCTTAATACAAACTTTTCCATGAATCCATGCTAATTTTCTCAGGGCTCCCCTTTATTTTCCCTTGACACCAGAACTCAATTTTTTGTGTCCCACCTCATTTCTCACGTTCACTGGACTACTTTTTCTTCATAATGACTCTTTTTCATCTTTCTCCTCTCTTTCATCTTGACCTCAGAGACAGACAGAAAGATGAGAAAAGATGCAAATAGACAATCTGAGCATTTCTAAAATGGATAAAAAAAAAAAAGAGAGAGATCATCCTCTTATGCCAATCTTCCTTTATCCTTCCCAAAATCTGGATAACCTCCAAAGTTTTATTTTTCCTTAGAGAGAAATGGTTGGGGGAAAAGAGAGTGGATTTATGGTAAAGAGGACTATTTAAGCCAAAGAAGGATAAAGTCTGAGTGCTACCGCCATCATATACCACTTTAAGTTTGAGCCCACTCTCACCAAGTATTAAGAATGGCTTCCTGGTTTTAAAGTTGTTTTATTTTTATACCTTCTTAGTAAATATCCCTTTTTAAAATCTAATTAATGGTAAATGTTTAAGTAATATTTTACAGGAATAATTTTACCAATTTTAGAGAGAATATGTTAAATAAATGTGTATATGCACATATGTATGTATATACATGTTTATTTCTAGTCATATTTACAACAATTTATATCACATAAATAGATAACTAGATTTTGATTATGATATGAGAGCCTATTGTAAAATTGTATAGTTAGAGGGAAAAAGATCCAGTGTCACTGTGGTATTGATTAATTAGGTGATGTTACGCTAAGTGTTTCTCTTATTGAGATTTTGGCTCTTCAATAACAAAGGGAGAAGTTTGAACTAAATATAATTTTGTTCATAATGTTGACTATAAACTTGAATTTTTAATAATGAGGTCTTCTTGTCAATGAAAAATTTCTGGATACTTCTTTTATACTGTAGTAGTTTTATTTTTTATTACTTTTGTTTCATTTTGGAAGCAAGTGATTCCCATGGATAAGTAATATAATTATTCAAATATTATCCATCAAATTATTCCCAATGAAAAGAACTTAAAATATGCATAAGTTTTTAGTTTTGCCTGGTACAGTTAGCAATCTAACAGTTGTGTTTCCAAAAATGTTTGAAACAGAATTGTATCACATTGCAAATTAATGAGGACCTTTCGCAAATTTTCTGGAAGCTTCACTGCATAGAATTTCAAAGGCAAACAAATAAGGAAGATTCAGACCTGGAAGTTTTGCTTTTTAGCAAGAAATCTTCTTGGCATATTCTTGAGCTCTTAAGAGGCATATGCCAAAAATAAATAAACAAAATTATAAAATTTAAATTTGTTTCCCCATCATAGAAGCTTTACTATGTATACATATTTACAACGTGTGGTTTTCTGTAATATTTATGTGAGGGGTTTATGACATTCATGGGAAAAGCTAAATTATTTAAATAGATCCTTGCTTAATTTTTCAATATTTTTGTTGTGTTTTTCTTCATCATACCAAATTTTCCCAGTAGCTCAAGGCAAAGCTACAACTTTTCTACATGTAAGTATTATACATAATTTTACTTACAAAGAATCATAAATTTAGAGCTGGCAAGAATTTAAAAAACCACCTAGACCACACCTCTTATTTTATTGATAATGAAGATGAGGCCCATGGAGAGTAAGTGACTTCGGTAGATTACACAGGGAAAATTTCTCAGAAGTAGGGTTAAAGTAGGTTTTGCTATGGTCACAGAAATAAAGGATAGAAATAGATAGCAGTGAATCTAAGAGGCAGACTAGCTAAGTTATAATGCACTGGTCCACATTAGAAGTATTGTGGTGACTTATAAACACCACATTTAGAAATTAATTGATAAGCTAAAGATCAAAGAAAGATTGATTAAATGCACACCCATGGCCTTAGAGTTTATGTCATATTAAGATCAATCAAAGGTCTTTGAGATGTTTAGTCTTGATGAAAAATACCACAACTGTGTCATATTCTTAAGAGTGTAAAAAAATGATAATATATAGAAGTTGCAAAAAGGCAAATTAAAGCTCAATGACTCTCCCTCAGATTTGGACAGAATATAAACGAAAGATAAAATGTAGAATTGGACATATTTTTGGAAAAAACAGAATGAAAAGACATATGGTGTCTTCTAAGTGGGACTGCTAAATAATAAACATGTTTCATTGAAACAAATGAAACTTTTATAAAAATCAAGCACATATTAACCACAGAGATGTTGCAATTAACTCTTAAAGAGACAGTTATAATAAATACATCTCTTACAGATCATAACACAATATAAATAGTAATAAGAGGAGAGAGAACCAACCTTGAAAAGAGATTTAAAAGTGAAAGCCTTTATAATGAGTGAGTCAAAGAACAAACCATAGGGATAATTAAAAATTTTGTACAAAAAGAATTATAATAAAACAACACACCAGAATTTCTGGGATGTGGCTAAAGAAGTCCTCAAAGGGGAAATTATATGCCTAAAAACATACATTAACACGTTTTAAAGGAAATGAATAAATTGAATGTTCATTTAAAAACAGTAAGTCAACTAATAAATATAAAATAAGCACAAAAGAGGAGATAAAGCAACTTATAGGAGCAATAGATAAAAATGAAACTAAAAAAATACTATAGAAATAATAAAACCTAAAGCTGGCCTTTTGAAAGGCTAACAAATATAATCCTTTTGCCAACATGATTTTTATTCATTCATTCATACATTTATTTTTAAACTCTTACCTTCTGTCTTAGAATCAATACTATGTATTGGTTCCAAGGCAGAAGAGTGGTAAGAACTAGGCAATGGGAGTTAAGTGACTTGCCCAGGGTCACATAGCTAAGAAGTGTCTGAGGCTACATTTGAACCCAGGACCTCCCCTCTCTAGTCCTGGCTCTCAATCCACTAAGCCACCCAGCTGCCCCCATATCAACCTAATTTGTAAAAGAAAGGAGGCCACAACAACAAAATAGTAAATAATGAACCTGAAAAAGCAACAAATCAAGAAGAAAGTTTTTTTTTTTAATAACTAGTGCCAGTTACTATTCACAGGTATATATTACAAACACCAAGAAAATGAAAGGAAGGAAGGAAAGAAAAAAAGAAAGAAGGAAGGAAAGAAGAAAAGAAAGAAGGAAAGAAAGAAGGCATGAAGGAACAAAGGAATGAAAAAAGAGCATAGAGAAAAATTATTCATTATTATCAAAATGAGTAAAAAAATTGGAAAAATCAACATAATTGGTCATATTTTAGAAAATATCCAAAACTATATGATAGACACAAAGTAAAAAAAAACACCTTTTACAAATTATACTTATTTATGAAAGAAGCTATGATAGAAGATAGACACAAAGGGGTCGTTTTAAGTATATTTATCTAAAATCAAAATATGTATTAACTATAATAAAGGAATAAACGAGAAGCTTCCCCAACATATATGTGTAAATAATTCCTTTTCATAGTAATGCTGCTATTATTGTAATCAGAATTAATATCCGTATTAACCTCAATATCAATATCAATAAGATAAACTAAGAAATCAAAAGCCTAAAGTTAAGTGACAAAAAGATAAAACTATCCCTAATTGCTGATGAGTTGATAGAAAGCCACAAAGTAACTTCCTCCCCCTCAAAAAAATGGGATTTCTGTAAAGTAACAGAAATAATAATTTTCTGTATATTAAGATTCAAGAGTCAGTAATATAAAATGAGATTATTCAAAACAACTACAAATGCAGAAAATACTTTGGGATAAATAACACTTAGAAGTTTGAAAGCACTGTATACATGTTAACTCATTTAATTTTGTCAAAAACCTGATGAGGTGAGTATTATCTCTATTTTATAACCAGGGAACTGATAAATAGAGATGTTAAGTGACTTGCCCAAGATCACTTGGCTAGTAAATGTTTGACTTGAATTTTGATCTTACACATTTTTTACTCCAGTCTAAGATATATCACTGTGTCATCAGCTGCCTCTCTACCTCACTATAGATTGTTCTATCAAAGCGTACATAATACTTGCATATATTCAGATACAAAGTGTTTCTTAACGAAATAAGGGACAGTGCTTCTGACTGGGTTGTGCCAATATAATAAAAATGACAGTACCATCTGAGTTAATTTACTATTTTAATGCTATACAAATCAAACTATGAAAGGGATCCTTTACAGGATGAAATAAAATAAGTACCAAAATTATTTGGCAAAACAAATGATCTACAATATTAAAACAAATAGCTTAGAGGGATAAGAAGGAAGGAGGAATAGAACTTACAGACTTCAAAGGACATTATAGTCTTCAAAATACTTTGATATTGGTTTAAAAAATAGAGAAGTAGATTAATGGAATAGACTAGTAAAGAGAGAATCAGAAATAATGGAAATCAATAACCCAGTAGTTTATAAAGCAAAGGATATAAATTACTTAGGAAAGAATTGTTTATTTATTAAGAATTACTGGGAAGACTAGAAATCAGTCTAGTAGAAAATAGATTTGTACAAACGCCTTACATCATACTCTATAATAAATTAAAAAAGAACATATGAACCTAATTCAAAAGTTCATACCATACAAAAATTAAAAGCAAGCTGATAATATGGCTTTTGAATGTGTTGTTGTATATTCTTAATGAACAACAAATAAAATCAATTATAAAAGATAACATAGATAATTTTGATTACAAAAAATTGTAACATTTCTGCACAAATAAAATTAATGCACTTAGGATAAGAAGAGAAAGAGTTGAATGGAAAAAGAGGTTTCCATTATGTGTCTGTGTGTGTGTGTGCATGTGTATTTGTGTATAGTCAAAAGGCAATCCCAACTAGATAAGTGGCCAAAGAATATGATCAAATAGCTCACAAAAGAATTTTAAACTTATTAGCCAGCTATAAAAGAATGTTCTAAAACACTAATAACAAGAAAAATTAAAAGAAATAACTCTGGAGTTTCACATCACACTAAACAAACTAGAAAAGATGACAAAATATAAAAGATAATGTTGGAGGCACTTAGGGAAGACAAGTACAGTAGTGTATTATTGGTGGAGCAACAAATCAGTATAAACATTTGGGGAAGTAATTTGGAATTTTTCACCTTAAATGATTATCCACATCTTTTAACTTCTAGATTATACTGCAGAGCATATACCTCAAAGGCAGCTGGTAAGATAATCCCCATATGAATCAAAATATTTACAGAAGCACATTTTATACTGGCAAAGAAATAGAAACAAAGCAAATGTCCATTAGATTATATCTAACTGAATAAATTGTTGCATGAATTTAATTAAATATTTATCTGCTATAAGAAAGTATATATAGATATAGATATAGATGTATAGATATCGATATAAAAGCATAGAAAGACATATGAATTGATGTACAGGGAATTAAACAGAATGAATTGATGTTCAAGGAATTAGAGTCAAGAAAATTATATACTCACTGATATTACAGTGTAAATGGAAAAAAACAAGAACCATAAAATAATAAAAAAGTGAATATTGTAGAATTATAAAGAATAAGCCTTACCCCCAAAGAAAAGAGGTTAGAAGACTCCTATGTTCTTTTGCAGAGATAAGAGATGATTGTCCATAGAATCTTACATTTATTTTCAGATATTTTTGGTATATTGTGTGCCTTTGTCTTTTTTCCTTTTTTTTTGTTCTTTTGCTAATTGGAATAGTTTTCTGGGATTAACAAAGGGAAGGATATTTAGAGAAATTTAGGTGATTTAAAAATAAGGTATCAATAAAATATATTTTTTAAAAATTACTCTCAAAAAGCATTTATGCAAAGAAAATAGAATTAATTTATAAATCAACACCTCTTTTAAGGCTTTTGGGAGCATATGTAGCGGTAAGTCCCATTATTTATCAATTCCAAACCAAGCAGAGCATCCGGTAAAGGAAAGAGAGCCAGAGAGAGTATGTTGTTGTCAGACTTAAGTAGGACTATAACTCCACAAAAAATGTGCTTTTTACTTTACTTTTACTTTACAAAAAGAGATATGAAATCAGACAGAGTCAGAGGGAAAGAGTGGATGCAGCTGCTAGTGTGGCTACAACAAAAGAATAAGCAAGACCTGTGTGTGTGTTTTCTCTGTATTCTTATAATCATTTCCAGTCTACTCAAGAACATGTAATTGTCTTCTATCTTCTTTCCAGTCTGTAGCCTGTCCCTAAGCTTATTCTGAGACCCAGAGGCAAAATTGCCCCTTTGCGTTTTAAATTTGATGCTGTATCATAAGATCATGGTATTTAGAAATATAAGGATCTTGGAGATTATGTATTCCAAAAGTCTCATTTTGGGCAGAGAGAACAGTCCTAGAAAGTTTTGGTAACTTGCCTAAGATCACAAGGATACTAAAGATAACAGTTAAGATTCAAGACCAAATAGTATAGCCACTGAAAATATTTTTCCTTCTACAAAGACCAGGTCAGTTTTAAATATTTATGGCTGTGCCCTGTTACCTAATTGAGTCATGAATACAAAGTTTGATTTTTCCCCCTCAAGACTTGTCATTTTGACTGAAATTGGTGGAATGGCCAAAAAGTAAAAGCTTGATTATATTCACCCCTCTTCAAATATTTGGAAACTTTCAAAGAGTCCCCTGAAAATGGTGACATGTAGGAGTATCTTTTTTAAAAATATACATTTTCTTTATCTAATGTTAGGTGGAGACTCTCATTTTGATATAAAAGTTTGACTCAGATTTCTCCTTAAGTCACAATCTGAGCACACAATTCAAAATGCAAAGAAAATGTAAAACAGAATTCAAGAAACATTCTTAACTGACAACAGTTATTTGTTTATTCTAGTAAACATTCCCACTCTCTTCTTGCCATCCAGGATGCTGCTATGCCATCTGGACCACTAGGCTTAATGAGCCCATGCCTCGGGAGTCTAAAACAACTCAACTTTGTATTCCTACCTTGCAACCCAAGCTCTCCTGTCCTATATGACCACACACTTCCAAGAAATCCTTTATCTAGTCCAGCTCATCCCATTCACCCCAACCTTATTGTTACAATGGGTTTGCCCTTTCCTTCTCCAGCTCATTTTATAGATGAGGAAACTGAGGCAAATAGGATTAAGTGACTGGACTATGACCACACAGCTAGTGTCTGAGACAGGATTTGGAATCAGGTCTTCCTGGTCCAGTGCTCCATCTACTGAGCTATCACACCACCCTAAGGAATTCCTAGGCTTGATGAAGCAGCTGAATGAACTGAAAAAACATTTAATTGTCCCTATAGCTAAGCACTATACTAAGCACAGAGGATTTAAAGTAAAAAAAAAAAAAAAAACAAAAAACAGACTGTCCCTCTTTCAAAGAGATTATATTCTAATCTAGAGAAACGACACAGAAAGAGTGGTGACTAGAGCGTAGGAAATCATGAAGATGACAGACAAGGACTTAATGAAGATGACCGACATGTTCTTCCCAATAACAGTGGAAAAATTGGTTTTTTAAAAAATAATTTCAATTAATATGCTATTTTACCAAAATGTAGACTATTGTAAAGGTTGCTTTTCCAAACTTCCCTGGAATAGTGGTGATATTGTTGTGTATGGGACAGAACAAAGTCTTGGAGACAGAAGAAATTTAGTTCAGAAAATTGCAAACATCTAATAGGAAACCTATTATAGATATCAGATAACATCTCTAAGCTTTCAGTGGGAAGTCACAAAGTAGAGTTTCATGGGAAAAGAGAAATCTCTCAGTTGTGAAGTCATGGCTTCAATTCCAGCCTCTAAGATATATTGACTGTAGCTGAAATGACTGAACCCCCTTAGCCTAGCTCCTTGGTAAAACAGCAACTCTAAAAGTTGAATAGAAGAAGGCAAGGACTGTGCTTTTGCTTTTTTTTTTAATTTTTAGGACATAAGAAATACTTAATAAATGCTTGATTGATTTACAGTGGCAAAGGGAGTTCCTTCACTGGGAGTTCCCTCTATCTAAAAAAAAATCAAAGATCTCTTCCCCCAAGATCCCAGGGAAAGAACTGGAGGATAATAATTATTTTCTTGCACCACAGGTTGTTGTTGTGAAGTATTTTGTAAGTGAGAAGCTACTCTGAAAATAGAGTTACCTCCAGGATGCAAGGAAGCAATGTAATAGACTTTGTTGGAGAAAGTACCATAAATATCCCTAAAAATCACTTTAACAATGTGACCCACTTGAATATAAACTAGAAACAATGATGAGCCTCATTATTTGTTGGCTATACAATTTTGAGTAATCTCTTCCCTTGTTGGGGAACTGCTAAGTGGAGCAGTAATTGGCAGAAGTTGGGCACTTGGTACAGCCAAGATGTATTCGAGTGTGAGGTAAGGGAAGTCATGTGCTTTGAGGAAAGATCCCTCCACATCTCAGCTTCACATGCATGAAACTTAACCAGTTGTGCTTGAGAGAATATGAGAAAAGTGTGAATGTACTAACCCAGTCCAAACAGAAGAAAGTGTCCCTGACATGAAACAAATGATTTTAAAATCAGGGTAAAAAGTGCAAGCAACAGAACCAGCTAGACAGGAAAGCTCATATTTGAAAGAACTAGACTAATTATCAGAGATAATAAATAATAATAAAAGTGGTGATGCTAATGGTAAAGAAAAATATGTGTGTATATATATGGAGAGAGAAAGAAATGAGGAAAGGAAGGAAGGAAGGGAGGAAGGG
>NC_058133.1:435248122-435307316 GCF_016433145.1 Gracilinanus agilis | reverse complement strand
AGCACTGTGGGAAGTCGTACAGATCTGAAAAAAAAGAAAAAGACAGTCTTCTTTCAAGGAGTTCCAAGTCTAATGAGAGAGGTAACTTGCAAACATCTATGTTCAATCAGCTGTCCTCTATACACAGGTAATAAATTGGAAATAATCGACAGAAGAAAGGTATTAGAATTAAGAGGGAACAGGAAATCCTTCCTATAGATGGGGAGGCTTTAGCTGAGACTTGAAGGAAACCAAGATTTTATGAGATCCCAGTATGGTTCACTATAAAGTCACTCAGATGATTCCAGAGGAGCTGTGTGCTCCATAAATGCTTAGTAGCTTTCCATTACATTATTTTGTCCAGGCTTCATATTCTAATCCAATAAGCTTTTAATAAATACACACCTACTATATGTTCCACGTTGATGGTAAAAGATACAAAAGCAAAGTTAATAACAATACCTGCCCTCAAGGTGTTTACATATTACATCATCATATGCTAAAAATATTTACCACTAGTTTGGGTTCATGAAATCATCAATTCATAAGATTTTAGATTGGAATAAATGTTTTATGTATCATTTCCAGCACCCCTAATTCATCTAAATCCTATATTTAGACTACCAAAAAAGACATAAATCACACTGAAAAATCCTCCTAATTCTTTTTTCCTCTTTTTTAAAAGGGAGACAATTTGGATCTCATAACTTTGGAAAACTTACATGGAAAATTATTACATGTAATTGGTAAAATAAAATCTTTAAAAAATTTAAAAAAATGCCTCACTTTAATCATTTTATACACAATGAATTCTGTGAGAATTAATGAGACATGGTTTTCTGTTATTTCAACCAGATTGGGTACATTATTCATTTTTTATTAATCTTTGTTGCTGGAAATGGCACTGATAGTGTAGAGAGACTTTAGGTGTGGAAACCCCCTCCGCAAAGGGGGTTTCCACACATAATATATATATGTATATATATATTATGTAATATATATATTCTACACCTAAATATGTATACATATATATTTGCAACTTTCTTAGAATTTAGTATTTAGGACTTACATGTATCACAGAAAGATTATACAATGTGCCCATGGACACATAGCCAGCATGTGTTAAACCCAGGTCTTCTTGACTCAAGCTAGTCTTCCAGTGACCACTCTTGTGTCTCTCAGAATAAATTAAATTTTTCACATGAAAAAGAACTGAAAATGAATTATTTTAATCAAGAAACAGCTAAATGGTACAGTAGACAGAACACTGGGCTTGAAGAAAGACTTGACTTTATATCTAGTCTCAAATACTTACTAGTTGTAGGACTCTGGGAACCACTGCTGGTCTCGGTTTCCTTAGCTATAAAATGGGGATCACAATAGCTCCTACCTGAGATTATATTTGTAAAACACTTAGCACAGTGCCCAATGCATAGTGAACACTTAATAAATGCTTTCCCCTTTGTTTTTTCCCTTCCTTCTTTCCTCAGCTGTATCTTTATGATTTTAAAATATCCTTTAAAATCAAGAATAGTCTAGGAATAAAAAAAAGAAAAAGAAAAATAGCTCGCTTAGCCTGTTTTTCAACAATTCCTTCCACAAAAATCCAAAGCTCAAACTCTTGGGATTCTCTGGCTGCCACTCTGAGTTTTCACTTTTTCTACACTCCCCTGAGAGACCTGTCAGTGCAAAGAGCCAAACAAAGGCAGAAAGAAACAAGTGTGGTTCTCAGTGTAGCCCAGAGTTACCAGCATGTGGTTCTCATTTGGAAAAGCTGAGAAGGAGCAGTGTTCTCATAGTAGCTCCAAATAAAAACACCCTCCTTGAAAACTCAAGAGTACAGTGAGAAGTAATGTCCTTAGTATCTTCCAAGCCAGAAACTGTACAAAAAGATGCATTCATTAAAAGTTGGATTGCCCAACTGCATTTTGCAGAAAGTTCATTGCACCTCATGTCATCTGAAGGAGCTCATGCCTGAGTCCCTCCACATGAGAGTATTTGCATAAGAAAGCTACAAGGCTCAACTTGAATTAGGACTCTGAGTAAAAGTAAACTAAATTTGTAATTTCAAGGAATCCTGAAGTTCTCATGAAGATGAATATTCTCCATACTATTGCTTTAGGTGAAAACATTGGAACTGTGTTTATATCATTTAGAGTTCTATAGCTTAGAGAAAGTCATATCCTATATGTGACTTAGAAGTAATTCTAAAATTCTCATTTCTTTGTATTGATCTAGCTTTTAAGTTCTTCCCCCCTCTCTCCTTCAAGTGCCTCTAAAATTTTCATTTAATTAAAATTTATTTTTCCCTCTCTTTCTTCTTTTCCTTCCCCTCGTCCCTAGTCCCTTCTTTGTATTGAATGTACTGAAGATCTGCCTATTACTTAAGAGTTTTTTTTGTGATAATATCCTAGAGTTAATTGGTGTTCATAGGGTAAAGGAAGGATTTAAGTATTAATATAGCACCTACTATGTGCCAAGCACTGAGCTAAATGCTTTTTTACAAGTATCAACTCACTTAATTCTCAAAATAACTTCTCAAGGCAGGTGATACTGTTATTCCCATTTTACATTGAGGAGAAGAGAAGTTAAATGAATTGCCTAGGATTGTACCACCACAAAGATTGTAGGGATAGATATGAAATCACTTCTTCCTGACTCTGACTATAGCAAAACATGCTATCCACTGCTCCACTAGCTGCCTTAGTAGTAAACAATTGAATTGTAAAATATATAATCCTCTTTCTTTAGCTTCCTTTTTCTCTTTCCTTTCTTTTCCTCTTCCTCTTCTTGGTCTAAATCAGTTTGAAAAGCAGAATTGTGTAGCAGGTAGGATTCTGGATTCTAAATAAGGAAAACCTGTGTTCAGATCCAGCCTTAGAAAACTTACTAGCTGGATCACTTAATCAGATGTGCTCTAGGGTGTCCTTGTTCTCAACTGATCCTTCATTATTCAATTTTATCCCACTATTCAATTGCATGTTGAACATTCATTGAGTTTTCTGTGTGGAATGCAGCTGGGTCATATCAAACTGCCCTTTTTAGAATTTCTAGAAGAAGAAAAAAAGCAAGTTAAAAGAGAACTGTCAGAAACTCAGAAGAAATTAATCTCTTAATGCTTTCATACTGGGAGGAGTCTAGATAATGAAGTGGTTAAATAGAAGAATTTAAACCAATAAGCTTTTAAATATTCAGTAACTCTTTTATACCAGGCACTGTGCTAAATGCTTTATAGATATTATTTCATTTCATCTTCACAACAACTCAATGATCCTATATAGATTTTCGGAAATTTAGGCAGAGAGAAATTAAGTGACTTTCCCAAGGTCACACTCTCTGAGGTCAAATTTAAACTCAGGTGTTCCTGACTCTAGTCTGAGCTTTATTCTATCCCCAGTACGACCTAGATACCTATAAATATAAGGGCATCAAGGTGATATAGGGCAGTGATGGGCAAAGTTTTGAAAGAGGGAGCAAAAGGAAAGGAAATGCCCATCTGTCAGTCTGTTTCCAAGGCAACTCTTTCAGAGTTTCATTGTATTGCATGCTACTCATTGTATTTGTCAGATCAGGAATAATGTCATGTGGCCAGATAGAACATTTCAGGGGGTCACATCTGGCCTGCAGCCATAGTTTGCCCATCACTGGCAAAGGGGATAGAGTGCCAGGCTTGGATCAAGAAGACATGAGTTCAAATCTAATCTCAGACACTTATTAACTATGTGACCCTGGGCAAGTCACCTAACTGTTCACTTAAGTTTCTCATTTGTAAAATGAGCTGGAGAAGGAAATGGCAAACCACTCTAGTATCTTTGCCAAGTCACAAAAAGTCAGACATAGCTCACAATAAGGATCTAAAGTTATAATAGTATCTTTCATGAGGTAGCATGGTATAGGAGATAGAGTTGGATTTAAGGTCAGAAAGATTTGAGTTCCTTTCTCTCCTTTTCTACCTGCAGGCTGTTTCCTTGAACAAGTTACTTAACCTCTCAATGCCCTAGGCTACTCTCTAAAACTATAAAATAGAAGATCAAGTTCAAAGCTACATAGAAAGAGGTTCTTAATTGGGAGCTGGGAGTATGATACACAGATGAAATCATAGGTCTATTAGGAGTGAGGGGGGAGAAGGGAGGGAAGTATCTTTAATATTTCCCTAGTACATTTCTAAGACTCAAATGAGCACATTGAAAACCTGAAAGTTATATATATATATATATATATATATATGTCAAATATTATTATGAGTCTCCTGCATCTTTGGAAACAGTCAAGGGAAGCCAAGAAGGGTCATCAAGAACAATTGTTTAGAGTTCGTATTGTGATAGGCAGTTAGGGCAATGAATAAGGACTCCTCAGGAAAAAAAGACCTCATGATCAGTGTAGTATCAGTATGAGTTTATGTAACATTAGAAGCTATAGGATTTGTTTTCTTTGTGGTAAAGAGAGAAAGAAAAAGCCTTGTCACAAAATATCCAGTATTCCATGCTGAATCTGTAGGTTTCTTAGATCAGGATTGTCCTGATCTAATTAATTCTAAAATGCCCCTATGTTATTGCTTAAAATGGAAATGTTGATACTGGGCTTGAAAAACTAACATAGTCTAATAAAAAATCAGCCCTTTTGTTTTTTTCATTTATTTATTTATTTTAAGATTTTTTTCCACGTTTACACAATTCATTTTCTTTCCCTCCCCTTTTCTCTCTCCCTCCCAAAGCCAACAAGCAATTCCACTGGGTTGTACAAATGTTATCACTAGATATCTATTTACATATTATTCATTTTTGCAATAGAGCAATCTTTTAAAACCAAAACCCCAAATCATGTACTCATAGAAACAAGTGATGTCATATGTTTTTCTTCTGTGTTTCTACTCCCACAGTTCTTTGTCTCTTGATGTGGATAGCATTCTTTCTCATAAGTCTCTTGGGATTGTGCTGAATCATTGCATTGTACTAGAAGCAAAATCCATTACATTCTGTCATTCCACAATGTTTTACTTTTTGTACACAATGTTCTCTTGGTTCTGCTCATCTCGCTTTACGTCACTTCATGGAGGTTCTTCCAGATCATATGGAAATTGTCCAGTTCATCATTCCCTACAGCACAGTAGTATTCCATCATCAATAGTATACCACAATTTGTTTAGTCATTCCCTAATTGAGGGGCAACCCTCCATTTTCCAGTTTTTTGCTACCACAAAGGGTGCAGCTCAATATTTTTGTACAACCCTTTTTTTATTATCTTTTTGAGTAAAAATCTAGTAGTGGTATTGCTGGATCAAAGGGCATGCATTCTTTTAAAGTCCTTTGAGCATAATTTAAAATTGCCTTCCAGAATGGTTGGATTAATTCAGAACTCTACCAGCAGTGTATTAGTGTCCTGATTTTGTAACATCCCTTCCAACATTTTTTATTTTCCATTACTGTCATATTGGTCAATCTGCTAAGTGTGAGGTACTATTTCATTGTTGTTTTGATTTGCATTTATCTAATCATGAAGGATTTAGAACACTTTTTCATGTGAGTATTGATAGTTTTGATTTCTTCATCTGAAAACTGCCTGTTCATATCCTTTGACCATTTGTCAATTGGAGGAAAGTCAGCCCTTTTGGAAAATATAGTAATTAATTAAATTCAATACATAAATTTTCAGCAACATATAATACCTATGAAATTTCAAGACTTTCATGTTTTGAGGAGCAAAAATGTAAAATTTCGATTAACTAGAATATAAAATTGTATTGCAAGAGAAACTCATCTCTTATTTAGTTAATTGAATAGTGCCATATGCTATGGGGAAGCCACATGACATAGTGCATTGAGTGTTGGATTTAGAATCATGAAGATCCAGTTTCAAATCCAATCTGTGACATTTATTAGTAGCATAATTCTGGGGAGGTCATTTAATTTTGTATGTACTCCAGATAATTCACAGGGACTCATTGACTGGTTGGGACCTGGTAGGAAAATAGTTCTCTCATAGTGAGTCTGGCTCACACATCCAATTCTCATTTTAATAGGTTTTCCAGGGAAGGAGCATGAGCTGAGCAGAAACTCTGAGGCACACTCTATCATGAAGTCCAGTTTCTGAAGAATTTTAGTTATATCTTCCTCAAAAGACATAGACTCAGCTTTTATCTGTCATGGACACCTTAGGTATTCTAATGAAGCCCATGATTCTCTTCCTAGAAAAAAAAATATTTTTAAATATACACAATAAACTACATAGGATTACAAAGGAAACTAATTATGTTGAAATAGTTATCAACATGCTTAATTTTTAAAAGAGTAACCAAATACAAGGAACTGTCCCAGAGGAAAACTCATTTTTTCCCCAGAAATTAAGCTTCTACAAGCAAAGCCTGCCTTCAAAAGAAAAGATATAAAAAGATACTTTTCCTCATTCTAATTCCTTAGTAGAGGAAGGGTGTCAATGGATATAGAACATCAAATATATTTTCTAATTTCATTTTTGATATATTGATCCTCCTCCTCCTCCTCCTCTTCCTCCTCTTCCTCTCCTCTTTATCCTTTTTTGAGAACCAGTTCCCATTGATTCTGAAAACAGTCAATTGTGAAATTTTTAGAGTGAATATTTTACACTTCAGAAATCGGCACTCTACAAATTGAATTTGATTTGTTGTTTCATTTGCCTAGACATTGAAAAGCATATTATGCACAAAATTTTTGGATGGGGTGTAAAAAAAATGGCTCTTTCAAGATTTCATAGGGTGACAATGAATGATGGGAACACCATCCCGGTTCTAGGACTTGGTACTTATGCACCCCGAACTGTTCCCAAAAGTGAAAGTGAGATGGCCACAAAGGTAGCTATTGAAGTGGGATTCCGCCATATTGATGGAGCTTTTCTCTATGATAATGAAAAAGAAGTTGGACAGGGCATCCGAGCAAAGATTGCAGATGGAACAGTGAAAAGAGAGGACATATTCTACACAGGGAAGCTTTGGAGCACATACCACCGCCCTGAGTTGGTCAGAACTAGCCTGGAAAAGACCCTGAAGGAACTCCAGCTTGATTATATTGATCTCTACATTATCCATTGGCCTGTCTCTTTGAAACCTTCCAAAGATCATCTCCCAATGGACGAAAATAAGAAAATTCTCCTGGAATCCATGGATTTGCTTGAAACTTGGGAGGCCATGGAGAAATTAAAGGATGCAGGCCTTGTGAAATCCATTGGAGTATCCAACTTCAACCGTAGGCAATTGGAAATGATCTTGAATAAACCTGGGCTTAAATATAAACCAGTCTGCAACCAGGTGGAATGTCATCCTTACCTGAACCAGAGCAAATTGTTGGAGTTCTGCAAGGCAAACAATATCGTATTGGTAGCATATAGTGCCTTGGGATCTCATAGAGAATCTAGTTGGATAGATCAAAAGGCCCCTGTTCTTCTAGATGACCCAGTCCTGAGAGCTGTCGCCAAGAAGCACAATCGGACCCCTGCTCAGGTTGTTCTGAGATACCAGATACAGCGAGGAGTGGTGGTCTTGGCAAAGAGCTTCAATGAGAAGCGGATCAGAGAGAACTTTCAGGTGTTTGATTTCCAGTTGACTCCAGAAGACATGGAAACCATTAATGGCCTTAACAAAAACCTTCGCTACTTGAGCCTTGATATGTTCAAGGAATCTGCCAACTATCCATTTAATGATGAATATTAGGGAAGTTTTAACTCAGAAGATGTATGACCCTGAATCATTAGTTGTCTCAAAGGAATAGCTTCCATTCTGCTGATTTTCATGGAAATGAAATTCCTTGATTTGATTAGGCCATGCTTCTACACCAAGGTCTAACCTAAAGGTAGTTGTTCTATTAGAAACTCTGCCTTTCTCATCTGCAATAAAATAAACACAATGGTACAGACACATTTATGCAGCCTTTCAGAGCTTATCAGACAATTTTTCAAGCACTAGTGAAAATATTAGCCACTTTTTTAGGTTGTATCTGAGCTAGTTCTTAGCTCACAGTCTTCCTCTCTCCTCAAACATCGCCATTATACTAAGTACTTCAGCCTGTATGTTGATACCCTCTAGCATCCTCACCATCCAATTCTTCAAACTCTTCAGGTCTCATGAACTTCTCCATTTGTGCCCCCTGAAGAGGGGTGCAGAGAAGCTGTCCTAGGAATGGTGGCACCTTCAGTTCTCTCCAAACAATTTCATCTCAGGCACTTTCATATACCCATCTCAAATACAGTAATATTCTTAACTTTTTTGCAATGTGATTTGCCATTACTATGGCATTTGGAAGAAAGCTAATTATATACATCGCCTTTTCTAGTTTAAATCCATCCTAGAGCAGAAATATATGATTAGAAATTTAAAAAATGATCACATTCAGTGATTACACACAAAGAATCAATAAGCAATAGTCCACTCAAATCCTGGAAGAAGACTAGCCAGTGTAAGCCTCGAGGCTGACATATCTGATCTTAAGCATTGTATATTAACACCTAGACAAAACTAATGTCTTTAAAGCTAGTATCTCTTCATACTAAGTTGGCTCAAAGATGTAACTTCAACAATGTAACATACTATTTTCCATTTTCATCATTTTAATAATAGCCAAACATTCTTTTCTTATGAAATAAAAATAATACTCTATAAAAAAATTTTTGGATGGGGGGACTTGTTAAACATTCAATAGCACAATTTATATGGAAAGACTCTTTGGGTGGGGATAGAGAAGGAATTTTAGTGACTGGAAAAAAATGTATCAATTAAAAAAGATTTTAAAAAAGAAATTAGAGTTTGAGATAGAAGAGAACCATTTTGCTCCTGATCATCTCATCATCTTCTCCTGGAAAACCTAGGGATGGCAGAATAGGCCAATTTCTCTACTCTGAAGAAAAAGGCTCACCTATGGAGAATCTAACTTTCCTCTGTTTTTCAACTCTTACTTAATTTGATTGTTTCCTTGTTTATATTTCTCTCATGAGCTAAAGGGAAACATGAGTCCTATAGGAAAGTTTGCTAATTAGGAGTGCAGTTCTATATTGGAATGGAGAAGTTGACTGTGACTGGTTGATGGCCACAGGTACAACTAGTTTATAAAGAATATCATATTTGTATTAAAATAAAGAATTTAGACTTATATTCATTAATTCTATAATTCCAAATTCTTACATAAGTAAAGGACTTTAGATATATCTAAATTTTGTAATTCCCCCAGTGCCTCTGAATTTTCCTATTCAATATATAATTCAATATGTAAACAATAGTTCTTATTGAATTAAGTTCTAGCCAAGAACCATATTACCAAAGGACTGGTTCCTTATAATCTCACTACCATGCCTCCTCACTGGCATCCTCCCCCTACTTTTCTTTTCTAGGGCCCATGTATGTATAGTTTCACCCATTAAAATATAAGTTCCTTGTGGGCAGGACCCTTCCCTTTTGCTTTTATATACATCCCCATCACTTAACCCAACACGGTGTTTAGTAAGTGTTTTACCTATTAAGGCAGCTGGTGGTAGGTATGATAGAATATTGGGTCTAGAATCAGGAAGATCTGAATTCAAATTTAACCTCAGATTTTCTGTACATCACAGTTTCTTCATCTTATGAAATCAGCATCATTATAAAATGTATCTCACAGGATTATTATGAGTATCAAATGAGATAATATCTGTAAACTGCTTTGTAAACCCTAAGGTTTTACATAAATGTTAGCTATTATTGTATGGTTCTTTAAGCTCTGTGTTTAGTACATATTCCCTCATGCTAAAGGAGAAAGAAAAATATTAACACTACACTGTCTGTTTTTAACATAAACAATTTAATTAAATATAATATTATGATCCAAGCATATGTACCTTGAAGAGGTTTCCAAACTAGCAGAATTCTTTCATGCCCTCTAACATGACTCTATCATCTTCCATTTTAGGATCATGGAATCTCAGTTGGAAATTAATGGCACATAATCCAAATCCCACTGAGAGACAAATTATCCCGCCTGAAGCAAATAGCATGAAAATTCTGGGTTTTGCTCTATTATATATACTGAGGATAAGAAGCCACAGAAGAAAGAAAAATTGTGTGTCTATTGTGTGTGTTTGTGTGTTTAATGGTAACTTTAAAAAAAAGTACTAATGAAATTTAGCAAGTAGGGTATTCAGTGGATAGAGTTTAAACTTGGAGGCAGGAAAACTCACCTTCCTAAATTCAAATCCAGTCTTAGACACTTCCTACCCCTGTACTACTCTGGAGGAGTCACTTAACCCTGTTAACCTCAGTTTCCTCATCTATAAAATGAACTGGAGGAGGAAATTGCAAATCACTCCAGTATCTTTGCCAAGAAAATTCCAAATGGGGTCAAGAAGAGTCAGATACAACTGAAAATGATTGAACAACAAAGAGTAAAATTTAAATTTGAAATTAAAATCCTGAGCATTTGTGAATTCATGATTTTGAACTATATTTCTCTTTGAGCTCCTCTTAGGGTTTAATCCTAGAAGTGATCTTAAAAATTACATAGGTCAAGCCCCCTTATTTTTATAGTAATAATAATATACAACATACATAGTAGTTTAGGCTTAAAAACATCTCTATAAAAATAGGGGTAGGGTTTAGATTTGTGGTTTCATTGATATAAAGAACTAGCAGATGAGGAAACTCTGTAACAATGAAAGTTATCACTTTTCCTCCAATTTATAGGAGTAGCCTAATACACTGAAATGTTAAATAATTAATTTGAAGTCACACAGCCTGAATGTATGAGATGCCCAACTTGAACCCTTCCTCCTAGTTTTGAGGGTAACTCTTTATACACTATACCAAACCAAATCTTAATTGAAGTACTGTAGATAGCATTTTAGAGATGAACTGAGGATAAGTGACTTGCCCAAGGTCACAGAGTTCCTAAAGTCTCAAATCTCAAGAATTGAAACTCAGATCCATTGATTTCAATTTCACTTTCTACTAAACATATTGATTCTTAATTTCGTTACATAGTTGAATGAGCATCAATTTTGCAGTTCTTCCAGGAAGGAGCAAGAATCTCTAATTCTCCCAGAGGTTCTGGTAAGACTCATGGCTGTAAACCCAGGCTCTCTAATTCGCTAGCAAAATGTAGCTCAGACTTATTCCTACTGATTGAATAGTTTCTGCCAGGGGCAGAGTAGGGCAAGCCATGGAGGCCATTTGATTAACAAAACCCCAATCTGAAAGACCATCTCTCCCCCAGCCCCTAGAGGCAGAGGAATGTAAAGTTCACTGCAAATCAACAGAACAGTCATTCATGGAATGTCTCAGAATCAAAAGAGGCCTTAGAAATCAAGTAGATCAACCCCAGAATCTTAGGTTCCAAGACTACAGTGACTTGCTTATGGGAACATGAGGTCACTGGCAGTCCTGATTAGAACCTCTTGACTCTGAGTCTAATGTTCTTTCCACCACAATTGCCAGGCAGATTTCCAGCACCTGTTAATATATTTTTTTTTTGTTTTTTGTTTTTTAAACCCTTGTACTTCGGTGTATTGTCTCATAGGTGGAAGATTGGTAAGGGTGGGCAATGGGGGTCAAGTGACTTGCCCAGGTTCACACAGCTGGGAAGTGGCTGAGGCCGGGTTTGAACCTAGGACCTCCTGTCTCTAGGCCTGACTCTCACTCCACTGAGCTACCCAGCTGCCCCCACCTGTTAATATATTTTTGCCAAGAATGAACCAGGAAGATTCTAATGAAACATGGAAGAGCCCTGTGTGATCATGAATAATCAAAGCTCATAAACTAGAAGGTCTTTCACAATACCATCTGGTTTTGCACCCTTCCTTAGATTGATGAATGTTCTAATATCTGGGCACAAAGAGTCACTTACTTTGTTTTAGGAATCTATGGGATATAGAAACCTCATAGTCTTCCAGAATAATAATTCTAATGATTTAACACCTTGGCAACTAAGACTTATTTTCACAAATCAAACCAAAATCTCTCCTACTTAGTTATCAGTAAACTAAATTATTACTTCAGTTCCCTCCTGATGAATACCGCATATTTACTTAAGATCATTAGTTATGAAGTGATCCTCACTCAAATTTCCATCTTCCATCTTTGTAAGGTCTGTCCTTCATGCATGCAACACTCTTCCTCTAGTTCAACCATGATAAAAACCACCAGCTTTCTTTAAGCCTCAGCTCAAAGTACACTTCCTGCCAGATCTTTCCCAGTCCCGTCAGTTTCTAGTACTTTTCCCTCTAAAGGTTATTTTCTATCTAGTAAATATTTATCTTGTTAGTGAAGTTTTAGGTTTATGTTATTTCCTCCATTTGAGTGTAAGCTCCCTGTCAGGGAAAAAGAAAAAGAACCTATATGTTTCAAAATATTTATAGCAGCTCTCTGTGGTAGTAAAGAACTGGAAATTGGGGGATCCCCATCAATTGGCGAATGACAGAATAAATTGTGGTACGATTGTGATGGAAAAATACTGCACCATAAGAAACTGAGCAGACTAATTTTTTAAAAATCTTGGAAAGAACAGCATGGGATAATGAACAATGAAATGAGTAGAACCAAGAGAACATGATGCACAGCTACAGATTTAATACTTGAAGAATAACTTATGAATGTTACCTCTAGAGAATGCACTAAAAATGGAAACATGAAAGATGTTATATATATATATATATATATATATATATATATATATATATATATATATATTTGTCTCCCAGATGATGCCTCCTATAATTCGGGGAGGGGAAGGGGGAGCTGAGACACTTGTAAATAAACTCTTTTATAAAAAAACGAACATAAATTCCTTAAGGACAGAACTGTTTCCTTTTTTTTTCTATTTCCCCAACCTTCAACATAATGTGGTTAATAAATATTTTTTTTTAGTAATTTGTTGATGGATTCAACCTTTAGTATCCTTTCTTTAGTTTAATTGCCCAAATTTCTTTAGTTTTTTTTTAAGGAGATATTTAGTCATTCTTTTTTTTTCCTTTTCTAGTTTTCCTTTAGCTCCTGGGGATACAAGAAGAAAAGAGAGAAGCTTATGGTGCTAGCAACCTGAAAGGAAGAAACAACCTGAAATTGCATGATACAAGAATGGCCTAGTCCAGCCTCTGTTCTTTAAGATAATGATTGTTACTTGATGCTTCAGAGAAAGGCAGGGTAAACATTCCACAGAGCACCTGGCCTGTCATGAAATACTATATGGACAGGAGGGAGACATTCCTTTCTGAACCCAGCTGGTGATCAGCTTAGACCCTGGGGCACAAGGATTACAAATGCCAAAGCATTCAGTGTTTGGACAATGAGGATCATTGAGATGTTTCTTGTCATTGAGAAGTAAGCTCATAGGAGTAAGACATAGGAGCCAAAGGTGTTGACTTATGGAGCATTTCAGTTCAGATACTCATTAAATGTGTTATCTTCATTTGACATAGACTAATCCGGAAAAAGATGGTATCTTGGGGACTTGTGACTCCCTATGTCACTAAATCATAAATTTAGGGTCAAGATGACAATTCATGAAATCTAGTAGGTATACTATTATGTGGATTTAACTAACACTTTTTCATTTTAACTGTTCAGCAGAAAACACTAGGGTCTTAAATAGGGTCTGCTCCCTTTATAGTTATAGCATGTTTATGCATTTGTCCTATTGTATTACACAATTTTTTTTATCTGAAGTATCCATACAAAAAAGTCTTTAAAATACATGAAATGAAGATTAATTTTCTCCATCTCCTTGAGCCTCCATGCCTTACAGGAAGAATTATTTTGTCCTCAAAAATAAATTGTTTTCATTTGGAATATGCCGAATGGATAAAACACATTATCTTTGTAATTCCTGAAGTCAACAACTCAATGACAAAAATGATTTGTCAGAGATTATAAAGGCCACTATGTTAAGTTTCAGGCACATAGCCCCAGCTGTTGGCTTCTAAAACCCCAAAGAGACAGGATGAGTGGCATTACTGGGCCCCTTCCCCCAGAAAACACAAACAGGAAAACACCCTCTGGGCAATTCTTAAATTCAATTCAGTTCAGTTCAACAAACATTTATTAAGGGTTTACTATGGACAGTCTTGAGCCAGGTGCTGAGGATGCAAAGATATTTGCAATATAGGGGTGGGATGGAGGAGGGTGGGAATCAGAGAAAGCATCATGGAGAGGCACCAGATCTGATCCTTAAAAGAGGAGTATTTTAATATACTGAAATTAGTGAGAGGATACATTCCAGTGAAATGTATCTTCCACACACAGAGGCTGGCCAATTTGATGAAACAAGTGGTTTTACTTAGTTAAAAGTATAATGTGCACAAAGTATAATACCATGAAATAAGAATAGAAAAATAGTTTAGTGCTAAAAGAAACTTTATGGAGCATTCACTCCAGGCTCTTTTACATATAAAGAAACTGAGGCCCAGAGTCAGTAAGCAATTTGGCAATCGGGTAGAAATAGAAAATCTGGGATTCAAATGAATGCTCTTTGATTCATTCCGCACCACCAGATTAAAATCTATTTCTAGAAAATATTTTGTGATGTGGAAAGGAATTGTATTTTATTCAATAAGCAATCCAGAAGTCCTGAAGGATTTAGAGCAGAACAAGCTAATCAAATCCTTTACTAGAGTGAAGACAATAAGACTGAAAAAGAAGAAATAGATGCAAGATATATTTTAGAATTAGACATGATAGAATTTCATAATTGAATGTGGAACATGAGACTAAGGAAAGAGTCAAGTATTATTCTGAGTTTTTCAGACTAGATAACTAGGAAGAGAGCAGTGCTGTCAAAAGGAAGAAATTAGGGAAAAGAATAAGTTTGGAGGAAAGATGATGAATTTTGCCAGGTCGAGTTTAATAGTTAGACATCTGATTGGAAACAATTGGTTTGAAATTGTGGGGCTAGAGTTCAGGGATGAGACTGAATGGCATTGGATGGAATAAATAAGTTTGCCAAGGTTGGGCACATTCAGGGAAGAGGGCAAGGATGGAGCCCACTGGGGTTTGGGGGTGGTAGACAGGAAGAAAATGAAATGGTACAAGAGATCAGGAAGTGATCAGAGTAAAGAGGGAAGGTGAAAACAGCATCACAGGAGCCAAGAAGAAAGAGATAATCTAGGAAGGGGAAATTATAAAATGCTACAGAAATAGGAATTTATTGTGACTTTCAGAAAAATGCTCATTATTATACTTGTTCCTCTAAAACCAAACCCTTCCAAATTCTATCATGATATTTTATATTCTTGGCATACAGGTATAGGATGGAGAAAATAATTACATACATCCCTAATTCAAGATAGTCACTCATTCTTTCACCTTAGCACAACTGGAATTGCTCCTTTTCAGAATCTGTTCCTCCTTCAACTCACTTCATTTATAAAAAAACACTTCTGGGGTAGACAAAAGGAATATTAGCTTTATTGTTGAAAAACATCAATTCCTCTAGCCAAGAAGCTTATATTCTACTGGAGTAAAGATGTAATATTCCTATAAGACAGAAATAAAATCATAAATATTGAGGTCCACATTAAACATGCATTTTTATTAATGTCTTTTGTTTTTATAACATCATAATTTTCCCACTATCCCTCTCTCTGCCTCTTTCCAGAGAACCATCTTACATATCAAATAGTATTTTTAAAGTTTAAAATAAAATGAAAAAAGAAGAGGAAAGAGGCAGCAGAATCAATATACTGAAAAAGGCTTTTTGAAAATGTGCAATTTACACCATCTATAGACCACTGTTCTCTTAGAAGGAATGGACTGAGAGGGTCTTTAATAGGAATTTTTAACATAGTGGCTATAGTTTCAAGCCAAAGGACAATCTTTAGGGATAAGAAGCATGGAAAGTACTCCATTATTCTTAAACTACTTGAGTCCTACTCTGCTACTCTTCTGGTTGAATCCACTAAAAGCATTCTTCTTATACTACTCTGCACTCTCAGCTCCAAAGGAAGCAAATTATTACATTATGAATGTGGCTTTGTTAATTTTCCTTAATTAAATTTTAACCACAGAATACTGACCCTCATTTATATGGCTCTTATTTTTAAATTGTTGTGTGCTTTGTTTTGGAAACCCCAGACTCAGTACTGAAAGGTCTGTGGCCTTAAACTACTTTATCACAACCATCACCATCTATCATTGGGTCAAATCGAATAAGATAACATTTTATGGAATAAATGGAAAATTGTAGCTTTGAGATAAAAATCAAATGAGAAAAATATGACTGGACAAATACTTTCCTGAAAAGAACCTGGAGATTTTCTTGAACTCCAAGCTCAATTTGATTCAACTATGTTTGCCAATAGAGCTAACTAAGGCAATCTTGGGATGTATTGAGAGACAGACATTCCAAAAATAAGGTTTTACATAGACCCTACTGTATTCTTTTCTGATCACATCCCATTTGTAGCACCCACATTTTAGGAAAGATAGTATTTCAGTAGAATATTAGGCAGGAATTATATGTTTTAGTATTTTTAGTGATAAAGCAAGTATCCCTAATAACTAGTGTATAGTAATTATTTGGTAGATGTGTAATAAAATAGAATTGAAGGCAGATTCTGACAAAAAGGTAGTACCCTTATATATGCAAAGATAGTAAAGCAAGTCTGTCTCTCTGATAGGGAGTTCCACCCTACACAATAAGATTGTAGTGGGATCCCAGAAGTATTGAGTTAAAGAGGGAAATGAATAACAATTTGATTGATTATATAACTTTAAACAATTTCCCTTATATTTATTTTTCCTTTGTCTGTTGGTTTACAAAATATATGTTACCAAATCTATGTACCATTATTTAGGATGGAAGCCGTTTAATTTTTTTCTTTCTATCCTGGGAGACAAGCATTGAACTTGTCAAATAGTCGATACTAAATAATAGGTGGCATAGTGGATAAAGCACTGAGCTGAGAATCAGGGAGACTCGTCTTCATGAAATAAAATCTGGCCTCAAATGGTTAATATTTGGACAATCCTGGGCAAGTCTTTTAACCCTGTTTGCATCCATTTCCTCATTTGTAAAATGAGTTGGAAAAGGAAATGACAAACTAATATCTTTTCCAAGAAAATCCCAAATTGATTCATGGGGAGTCAGACATGACTGAAAAAACTGAACGAGCACAAAACTACAATACCTTATAAGCTGTTCTTATATTCAAGGTATGAAAATGGTACTGTAATAATAGGGAAAAATTTCTCTGTGTTTTGTGAGGCAAGCACTGCTGAAAAGTTCCATTACTCTATGCCTAACTAGAAATTTCCATACCTAATGCTAACTCATCTAAGAGCTCACTGGTCAGTTCTCAGTGTTCTTGATTTTCCCCTGAAAGAATATAAGCTCCCTGCCCTGAAAGTTCCATTTTTGCCTTTTTAGCCTTTGTGCTTGGCACTTATTGGTCCCTTAATAAATGTTTGCTAATTGGTAAATTGATTGTTTGCTGTTCTCCTGAATTTAGACAGTCTTACATAAATGAAACCTAATAAAAATCATTGCCTTCGTCTTCATTATCAAACTGTTGCATTTGATCTGAAAATCTTGTGTAGATGCTGTCTCACATGAATGTGAGCACATTAAAATTACCACACAGTCAAGGTACATTTTGGTTTATCAGCCCTACTTGGCTTTTTTAATAGACTAAATTAATTGAACCATGGAAGAAGTAGTGGGAACATTCATTGGTATCTATTCCCCCAGCTTAATGGCAATAAATGAAAATTTCCAATAACAACAAAAAAATAGTTACTTAGTCTGTAATTATTTAAGCCAAAATGGTCACCTGGAGCATGACTTCCCTCCTTGCCTTTGTATTGTAGCTTTACTGGTATGCAAGGTGTTTATCTTTTTAATAGTAGCTCGACTGTGAATCTACCAATGACAAGTCAGAGGATCATTGATTTAGATGCAAAAGGGACCTGATAGGTCATCTAATCTAACTCTCTCATTTTTAGAGATGAGGAAAATGAGGAAACCAAGAATCAAGAGAGATTAAGGAGAAGCAAATAGCCATTTAGTAAGCACCTACTCTGTACCAGGCACTGTGATAAGCGCTCCACAAATGTCACATATAATCCTCACAATCTCTCTGGCAGGTAGGTGCTATTATTATCACTGTTTTTCATTTGAGGAAATTGAGGCAGATACAGGCTAAGTAGCTTCCTGAGGTCTCAAAGCTGATAAATGTTTTAGTTCAGATTTGAATTTAGGTCTCCCTGACTCCAGACCCCTGGTTCTGTCTACTGTTTCACCTAACTGCCTCCAGGTTAGGTAATTTGCCCATGGTCACACAGGTAGGTGATGTAGTTATTATGAAAATAAATATGGGAAGGGAAGATTTGGAAACACTCTCTTCAAACTGGAGTAGGAAGCAGAAAAGCCTGGGAGATAGACTCAATGAATCAATATCCAAAATGAATGAAGAAATGACCAAATGTTATAGGGAAACTAGCATGGTTTGCAGAATCCCCAGTTCAGTCTGTTTATAGATGTATGTGGAAAATGTAGATGGGTTTAAGAGGAAATGGATCACGAGGCTCACCATTGCATCCCATAGGACATCAGCACAGAATTAAAAAGAATATTAAATTGTTCATTCAATAAGTAAATGGCATACTGCCTCTGCTGTTTATGGTGTCTGTGGTTTTGGAATTTAAGGAGGGAATTCAAATTTTATTCAAGAATGGCTCCTTTTATTTGGAGAAACCAATTAGAGTGGACTAATAAACTGCTATTATCTGCCTCAGGAGATTCTTATAGTACAGGAGACTGAAGCAGCTGCTAGGGTGACTAGAGGAGCCCAGGAGGAAGACTAAGCACCTGCACCAGATCTTCTACTGTTCCCTCAGGGTCAAACACCTCCTGGTCTAGGAATGAATCCTGTGACCTAGAGAGTGACCTTTCTCAGAGGGAGAATAATCACTAACATCCAAAGGTTTAGACTTCCTGAGAGGAGATTTGCTTTGAGGAAGCACAGTCCTATTATCAGAATAGACTAATGTGGCTAGAAATGTTCAGCTACTTTGCCCCTCATCTTACCAAGTTCTAATGTACCCTTCTTCATTCACTGCTCAGTTGTTATTTTCTTAATATGTGTGATACTCTAAACTATTGGTACTCAATTTGGAGCAGAGGCTTCAGACTGCTCAGTGTCTTATCAAACCCAAATAGCAAGATGACATTGTGTGTATTAGTGCAATGTTTGAGATGATTTGAGTGCCTAGGGAAATCTGCTCTTTCCTCTTCCAAGTCACTAATGCTGCTGACTTTATAAATCCACATGGATTTCTTGTTAATAAACTTAACTGGCATCACAGAATGTTTATATAATAGAAATCATTACCTTTTGCCACCTGCACTGTCACACCCGCTGAGTGAGATGGCATCATTTTAATAATTATATATATTACTATTCCATTAAATAAAAATTTATTAAGGTTTTTAAAATGCTCGCATACTAATATGGGGTGGTGGTATATTTATATGTGTGTGTGCACATATATTCTGATAATGAGTTCAATGGCTTTGCTGAACTGTCAAAAGGGTCTCTGATACAGAAAAATTTTAAGAATATTCAAACCACTTAAAAGAGTGGCCAATATGGAAATGTGTTTTTCATGACAGTAAGAATAAATTTAAAAAGAGAACCCTTGAGCAAGGAATCCCTCTGAAAGTGTGAAAAATATCTGATTTTTCTCTAAAAGAATATGGAAGTAAACCTACCAGGTAAATTAAACTCTTTTATATCGCCTAGCATGAGTCCCCACCTAGTAATTTAATCCTAACTCTAACCCCAACCCTAAACCTAAACCTAAATCTAAATCCTAACTCTAATCCTAAACCTAACCCTAACCTTAACAATGGGTTATTGCTCCTGTGTAGAATGGACATGGGAGTATTAAAGGATGCCTGACATAGAATTGCTAGGTCACAGCAAGAAATGGAAAGGATTGTTGGGTCATTACAACAAAATAAGGAAAAGGATAAAAAAAAAAGGCTCTTTATAGAGCCCAGGAAGTCGTTGAGGGCTAAATGCATTTAATATTTGTCTTTGTAACCAGAGTACCAACACATAGGAGCACTTAAATACTTTTTGATTGATTGAACATATGGCAGTCCCTACTCCTATATATGAACTGTCACCTGCAACAACAAAGTTTTTTAGATGAATCTTTGAAAAATTCTCCTCTCTAGGTCCCTCTGATACCCTGATACTACAGGATGAGGTAGCATATGGCCACAGATATAATAGGGATAAGAATACTACCAACATAGTCCCTTTTCTTTATGCATTTGCAAAAAGGTTCACTAGTGACAGGAATGCAATCTGTGACCATGGGAGTGGAGCAGGTGAGTGATACATTTAGGAGCTGACTTTATTGACAAAGCATCATTAACTAGCCACAGTCATTACACAGAAGCCTACTGAAGGGCACAAATTTGGCTCTTGTCTAAGTCATTCTGAATATGGAATGTTGAGGATTTCTAGAAGTCTACTACAAATTTGTTATACTTCTACTATAAATTAGAATTCCTCCCCCTTGATATTTTTAGAGAAAAATAAATCATATAGTAATTCCTCCTTTTTTTAACACTTACATTCTATCTTAGAATCCATGCTCTGTATTGGTTCTAAGGCAGAAAAGTGGTAAAGACTAGATAAAGGGGATTAAGTGACTTGCCCTGGGTCATACAGCTAAGGAAGTATCTGAGATTGGATTTGAACCCAGGATTTCCTGTCTCTTAATCAACTGAGCCATCTAGCTGGTCCCAATGTCTCTTCTTTAATGTCATTTCCAATTAAAAAACTCATTCTTAATTCATATTCTCTCCCTCCCTTCCTTCCTTCTCTACCTCCCTCCCCAAGATGAGAGGTAATATCATATAAGTTGTATATGTGTTATCATACAAGATATATTTCCATGTTTGTTATGTTGTGAAAGAAGACACACATATTGCTTACACTAAAGAAAAATTCGTGAAGGCAATAAGTTGAAGAATGGTCTGTTTCAATCTGCATTCAGGTACCCAGCCTATTTTTGAAACTGTTCTTTTCAATTTGATAAAGTCTGCCAGAATTTGGGCTACATTGGCTTTACATTCAAGAACACAGGGTCCCCTCTATGCCTCAATGAAGCATCAAAGCAGTAATATAATGTAGGGTTTATAACTGAAATTGCCTCTATCAGTTTTAAAAAATACGTATCCTATTCCAAATTTTATGTTTTCTAATTTGATATCATTATGGTTTCATTTCCAAGATTCATTGAATCTTGGCTAAAATGATTTAGTGAATCTAAGAACACTCCTTCCACACCATCCTAATCTTTAAATGTGAGTGTAGTTTAAGAGAAATTGTGATCCATATGTTTCTGATTCCTTTATACTTTTTGTAACCCATCTAAATGTTGATTTGTAATAGTTTTCTGATGTGCAAATGGTTTTGAACTTTGAAACCCATTTTTCTGAAAACAAAACCTTGTGTTTGCACCAAATTGAAGAAATTTAATTCAACTATTTGTTCAGTCCCTTCTGTTTGCAGACACTGTGTCAGATATGGAGAAAGGTCATGATACATAACATTTTTATTTATTTTTTTAAAACTCTTACCTTCCATCTTAGAATCAATACTATATATTGGTTCTGAGGCAGAAGAGCAATAAGGGCTGGGTAATAGGGGTTAAGTGATTTGTCCAGGATCATAGAATGTGAAAGGGAATTCTTTATTCCCTTTGTCTACTTAAAGTTCTTGATTGTCTATGTTTTTAGCGTATTGGCTCCAAGGCAGAAGAATGGTAAGGGCTAGGAAATGGGGGTTAAGTGACTTGCCCAGGGTCACACAGCTAGGAAGCATCTGAAGCCAGATTTGATCCTAGGACCTCCCGTCTCTAGGCCTGACTCTCAATCCACTGAGCTATTCAGCTGACCCCCTTGATTGTCTATTTTGAGTTAATCAATCAAGAACTTAAAGTAGAGAAAGGGAATAAAGAATTCCCTTTCACAAGAGTTAGGATGTGTCTGAGGCCAGATATGAACCCAGGACCTTGCATGTAACATTTTAGCCAAGATTCAATGAATCTCGGAAATGAAACCATAATGATATCAAATTAGAAAACGTAAAATTTGGAATAGGATATGTATTTTAAGAAAATATTTTCACATTGGTCAAATAGTTTATTATACCACCACAAGCTCTATTTCAAAGTCTCTAGTTTGGATTATTGTTAACAATTGATTTATTGTTCTGTTTGGCTCCGGTCTCTCATTCTCCAATCCATCCTTTATACCAGCAATTCTCCAGTGTGGTCCATAGCCCCTTAGGTATCCTCGAGACCCTTTCAGGGAATCTGTGATTTTAAAACTATTATCATAATAACACTGATATCAGTGAGCTTTTCACTCTTATTCTCTTAAAAGTGCATAATGGAATTCTCCAGGCTACATGACCTACAAATTAATACTTAGCTACCAATATGAGGCCACTATTAACATCTTATCTGCAGAATGGTACTTTTCCCCCCTACAAATGGAATTTCTCATATCAGCATCAATCACTGAACATCTTTTATGTGAATGTTTGGTAACAAAAATTGTAGTGTTGAAATATTCAAAGTGTTGAATAATTTTTTTCTGAGACAGAGGCTTAGGGATTTTGCAGAAATTTTCTTGAAAATTAATGAAGTGATCCTGGCACTTTGAGAAAAAACAACTTGCAATATTTTTTTTGTTGTTCTTGTTCAGTCTTATCTGACTCAAATGACCAAGATCGTTTGCCCATAGAGCTTTCTTGGTGAAGATTAACTAGAGTAGTTTGCCATTTCGTTCTCCGTGTCTTCATTTTATAGATAAGGAACTGAGGCAAATAGGGGTTAAGTGACTTGCCAAAGCCATCCACATAGTATCTGAGACCAGATCTTAACTCAGATCTTCCTGAGCCAACGTCCAGCACTCTATCCACTGCACCATCTAGCTTTCCCCACAGTATTCGTTATAAAATTCATGAGAAAATTAGAATTTTGGGAGATCTATCTTGACAGATTTAGCTTGACAGCATGCAAATACTAAAGATTTTCTGAAAATATCCGTGGTGATATTAATATAAAGTGATTTGACATCGTATGAAGAAATTTGTCAACTGCTGGAAGATCTGCATCTTAGTGAACCAATTGATCAATATATGATATTACAAAATAACAAAGGTAAAAGATTCATTTAAATTTCATTTTGAAAGAATGAATCTGAATGTAACAGACTACATAAAGTTAATTGATATGGTTTCAAATTCCACAATGAAATAAACATTTATGTAACTAAGCTTAAGGTAGTTCCAAAGAAGAATATCCACAATTATATGAAGTTATTAAATACTCTTCCCTATTTCAATTGCATGGCTATGTGAAGCTGCATTTTCTTCATTCTTCAACTAAAACAACATATCTCAACAGAATGAATGCAAAAGCAGATGTGAGTATCTAGCTGTTTTTTTATTAAGCCAGGCATTAATTAAATTTATAAAAATATATGAAACAATATCATTCTCCAGAGTATTTTTAAAAATATATATCTATTTTCATAAAATGGTATTTAATATCAGCATTTAATGGTCTTATTATAGATGAATTAGTAAATATTTTAACTTATCAATTTTAATTTTTAAATAATGAGTATCATTAGATTAAATCACACAGATTTGGGGGGATCCTCAGTAATTTCCTGAGACCAAAAATATTGAGAACTACTGCTTTATGCAAATGTCACACAGGAGGGTGAGTATTTGATGAAATAATTCTAGAAGAGAAAAAAAGTTAAATGTTAAGTATTTATTAAATAGCCCTACTATTTAAAGTGTCTTTAGTTGACTGGCTCATCAGTGGAATTACAAGCAATTAGACTTGATCTGAATGTCTTCGCCATTCTCTCGAGCCACCAGAATATAGAATTATTGCTCTCAAATCCTAAGAGAAAACCAACCAAAGAAAGTAATTAGCCTTCTTTATGGCCTCAAGAACTCCATAAAACATGGTATGTATAGATTTGGATAAATTTTTGATGATATTAATCTCAAGAGGTTGTTGTGAAGATTAAGCTATATAATGTGGATTTTTTAAAAATATAAAATGCTTTTAAACAATCTGGCACAATGGGATGAGTGTTATAAGTCTGGAAGTCACAAAGACCTGAATTTAAATGCTGCCTTGGACACTTTTGGTTCTGTGACTCCAGACAAATTATTCAACCTCAGTTTTCTCATTTGCAAAATGGGAATAATAACAACAGCTAACTTTCAGAATTACTGTGAAAATTAAATCAGATAAAATTACAAATATAAAATGCTTTATCAATCTAAAAGACTATATGAAGGTTGGTTGCTATAATAAAGAGGAGGAAAGAAGAAAAATATCTCACTTAACTTGAGGTGGACTACAAACATTTTGTTACTGGGAGCACACTCACATCTTCAGGTGGATGTAGATAAAGAAATATAGAATTTAAATGCAATAGTTAGAGGTGGAATTTTTTGAAATCTAATTTTAATATGAATATTGATTTTTTATTTTCATTTATATATTTTTATTTTGTTTCACCTAGATTTTACCTATCTCCCTTTATCTGAGATTGTAGCAAAGAATTATTTTAAAAAGAAAAAAAAGAGGATAAAGAGAAAAAATAATTCAGCAAAACATCAAAATAGAAAAATTTGACATAATGTACAGCATACCACACCCATACACCCTAGCAGTGGAGTGAGGTTCCTTTTTGTATCTTCCACATGAGGTCAAGTTTATTCTCTATAAGGTCACAACATTCATTTTCAACTGTTTTGTGTGTTCTTTCCATTGACATAGCTGTAGTCATTGTGTATATTATTTTTTGGCTCTGCTTACTTTACTTTTCATCAGTTCCTATTAAGTCTTTCCGTGCTTCTCTATATTCATCATATCTGTCATTTCCTAGACCCCAGTAATATTCCTTTGCCTCCATGTATCACAATCTGTTTAGCTATTTCCCAATAGATGTGTCTGCTTTGTTTCTTGTTCTTTGCCTCAGCAAAAAAGCATAGCTATAATAAATACTTTGATGTCTATGGAGTGAGATATAATATTTCTAATATAAATTCAGAGAATAGCATAATTTGATTTGTAGGCTACAGGCGAACCTAGTAAGTATTCTATGTCTTCATCAAATGGTATTGTTTTAGTTTTAGTTGGATGGAGTATCTGGGTACTTACGCAGTACTTTCAAAAATGTTACTTCAACTTTCTTTTTATTCCCCACATTTTTCTGGAAGACATTAACTGCTTTTGTAGAACCTCAGTAGCTGTCCCAGAATCTAAATTAAAAGATTTTTACTCAATTTGACTGAAGTTCTAACTTTGTTGAAATAAAATTAATGAAAACTTCTGTTACCATTCTAATAATCCCCTAACAACTATACATATGTTCAGTACAATGTATCATCCCACTCTGGCCTCGGACTTACTTGCAGAATGGCACATAATGATGATAATTAGAAAAATAATCTAAAACATGAGCAAGCATAAGCTCTATTTCCATCTATGAAATTCATGTGTGGATAACATTAAGTGATTATCATTAATTATGCAGTTAGGGTCAGCAAGTCTTCTTCGAAGTTCCAATTTTTCAGTTGAAAGGAAAAATCCTTAAGGACATTATCCCTAAAGTAGTCTATGGTATCTGCTCAATGTTATTGTGTCCTCATATGCAAATTTAAAGGCAACTATTGGATGCCTTTGTTCCTCTACAAGAGAGCACTAAATAGTAGCTAAAAGGAGAAGAGGAGTATGGTTGCACATCCTAAGAGTTCTGACATCAGTATTTTAGCTTTCTTCATGATCATTTTCAGTACAACCACTAGAAGAAAATTCCCTGCGATGAATGACTTGTCAGTTGTTAAAACAAACTAGTTCTAAATGAATAGCAGAAGCATTTACGTTAATATGTTAGGAAAAATTAGTCCTCAGACATTAAAAGTTTGGAAACTTTAAAATCATGCATCTACTGCTAACATTCCAACTAACATCCAATTTTTCAAGACAGATTCACCATCCATCAGCTAAACTTATCAGGTAACTTGAGAGAGATGTGAATTGACCATAGATATAGATGACACTATTTATTATTGTTACTACCCAAATACTAATAAGAGTTCATCACAGACTCAAGAACATATATTTAGAGCTAGAAAGTACTTAAAATTTGTCCCCAATGTTTAGAGATGAGCAAATTGAGACATGAATCATAATTTTTATCTCCTACCTAACTTCTGCCTTTATACAAAAGAAATTCAACATATCTATTGACTCTTCCTCAAAAACTCTAACCACTCAATTCCTCAATGTACTCATTCCCCTTAACCTACTTCTCAACCCCACTTTGGTCAAACCCAAAGATTTGATCTTGTCGTCTTTCACAAATGTGCTAGTTCCACTTTCAAGAATTCCCAAATCCATATCCAACCATAATTTCTTGACTTTTCATATATTCTTCCTTTCCTTATAAAACTCTACTTTTCATCTGTACCATGACTTCCAATCCTTTGATTCTTCATATCATCTCAGTACATCTGTCCTGTATTAGCCATTCATAGTCCTATTATCATTTTAACAATTATGATCTGCCACCCCTCAGCCTTGGATGATTCCAATTATTCCCCGACTTTCCTCCTACATATTTGTTGAGTGAAGGAGAGAAAATCATGCAACCATTCTGACTGATCCCATTACAAAATTTGTGTTAAACTTGGCCCTTCTAGGCGATCCTTCTATACTTACCATTTTTCTCATCAAGTTCACTCTCCACAATGGCTATTCTAAATCTTTTTTGCTCCTAAAACATGATAGCTTCCTTCCCCCAACTCTCTTACCTTAGAATCTTAATTCATATTTTCCAGAAAAAAATGAGGCCATTTGCCATTAGCTCTTTTTCTCCTCATCCTCATCTGTCATTCATATATCATCTCCCACTATCTTCTTCTTCACCCCTATCTCACATTATAAAACAACCTCCTGTCTTAGCAAGACATATCCCTCTATTTGCTCAAGTGACTCCATCCACCCTATCTCATGCAAAGGATTATTACCTCCGTCTCTCTATCATTTCTTTCTAGTCTCACCTATCATCTACAAATATGTCCATATACCATCATGAAAAACTCTAACATACTACTGAAATCTCAAACAGGCAATGTATATATGGAAGATTGGTTAAAATATCCCAACATGATGTAACAGCAATCAGGAAAACTTCAGTCTCATTTGAGACTGTCACTAAATAGTAATGCGAGCCTGAATCCCTTCTCTTCTAGAACACTGGTCCTGGCATCAGGAAGACCTTTGGTAAGTCATTGAACCTTATTAGCTCTGTGAACTTGGGTAAATAAGTTCTCTGCATCATTTTCTCAATTATAAAAATGGAATAACTGTAGCACCTACTTCTCAGAGTTGTTATAAGAATTAAATAATAATGTAAAGCACCTGGTGCAATGTCTAACATATAGTAGGCACTTAAAATGTGTTTATTCTCTTTCTCTTCTCTATCTTTTTTTTTTTAATTTTTTTTTAAACCCTTGTACTTCGGTGTATTGTCTCAATAGGTGGAAGAGTGGTAAGGGTGGGCAATGGGGGTCAAATGACTTGCCCAGGGTCACACAGCTGGGAAGTGGCTGAGGCTGGGTTTGAAGCTAGGACCTCCTGTCTCTAGGCCTGACTCTCACTCCACTGAGCTACCCAGCTGCCCCCACTCTATCGCTTTTTTTTATATTTTCTTAATGGGTATTTGGAATAAATTATTTCTTTAATCCTCCATGCTGAGTGTCTTTTGTGATTCTATGATTCTGAAGGAGATAATCTTTGAAACTGTAGGTGTCATTATTTAGGATTAATTTCATGAGTTCAACTCAGAGGTAAATGTTGGACACTGGATGGTGGGTTATATTGAGAATTAGAAGATCAGAGTTTTAGCTATAACCCTGGCCAACTCATTTAATTCCTTTTGGTTTTAGTTTCTTTAACTGTAAAATGAAAGGGTAAAACTATAAGACTTCTTAAGTCCCTTCCAGTCCTAACAGTCTATGAATCTCTACCTATAGCATTACTCTGTAATAAAAGAAGCCATGTAGAGACATTGTGGATATTCAATAAATGCTTGTTGATTAAATGAATAATGTCCGTAAGGATTTGGTATTCTCGCCCTATTTTAGGCTTTTATGGTTGTTTGGTCATGTATCTACCCCATTTGTGGTTTTCTTGGCAAAGTTACTGAAGTGGCTTGTCATTTCCTTCTACAACACATTTGACCGATGAAACTGAAGCAAACAAGGTCAAGTGATCAATTAGTCCAGGGTCACACAGCTAGTAAGTGTCTAAGGCTTAATTTGAATTCAGGAAATTGAGACTTCCTGAGTTCAGGTGCAGAGCCCTAGCCATTCAGCTGCCCTCACTTTAAGCTAGTCACATACTAGTCTTCAGCTGTCAATGTTTAAGCAGATTGCTAAATACTTTCAGGCTGAAGTAGTGAAGAAGAATTGGCTAGGAATGAAAGAGTTACTTCAAGATGAACAGGAAAAATAATGACAATGACGATGGTGCCTCTGTTATGTGGTACTAAAAGTACCTGACCCTCTATTTGGCTTCACTTAACAAGTCACATGAAGATTCCATGGAGCTGTGTTATTGCGAAATCATTGTGTGAACCTTAGACTCCAGCCCCCAACCCTATATGTTGGCTGGAGAACATCTTTGTCCCTTCTGACCTACAATCCTCCTTGGACCCTCATCATATCTGAATGCTTTCATTGGTTGGGACAACACACTAGTCCACAATGATGCCTGAGGAAGGCATTTCACTCATGGCATCACCAAAATCAATGTCTTTACACAGTTTCCAATGATAAGTCCCTTGAATTTTCCTGTTTAGACATTGGGTTCTTGATTCTGTGGCTTGTTTAGACTTTATAGTTGAGGACAGGGTTAACATAGCACTTCTAGTATGTTCTTAAAGTCAGGAAGAAGAAATGAGATGATCCTACCATTCTGGAAGGCAATTTGGAATTATGCCCAAAGGGCTTTAAAAGAATACATACCCTTTGATCCATTAACACCATTACTAGGTTTGTACCCCAAAGAGATATTAAAAAAGGGTTGTACAAAAATATTTAGAGCCTTACCCTGTGTGGTAGCAAAACATTGGAAAATGAAGGGTTGCCCCTCAGTTAGGGGATGACTAAACAAATTGTGGTATACTATTGGTGATGGAATACTACTGTGCTGTAGGGAATGATGAACTGAACGATTTCTATATGATCTGGAAGAACCTCCATGAACTGATGTAAAGCAAGATGAGCAGAACCAAGAGAATATTGTGCACAAAAAGCGAAACATTGTAGAATGATCAATTGTGATGGATTTTGCTACTAGTAACAATGCAATGATCCAGGACAATCCCAAGGGACTTATGAGAAAGAACATTATCCACATCCAGAGAAAGAACTGTGGGAATAGAAATGCAGAAGAAAACACATGATTTATCACTTGTTTGTATCGGTATATGATTTGGGGTTTTGTTTTAAAAGATTGCTCTATTGCAAAAATGAATAATATGGAAATAGGTATCAAGTGATAACATTATACAACCCAGTGGAATTGCTTCTTGGCTCTGGGAGGGAGGAATTAAGAGAGGAAGGAAAGAAAATGAATCGTGTAAACATGGAAAAATATTTTTAAATTGATAAAAATTTTTAAAAAAGAAGAAACGAGATATGTCAACCTTCAGGTTTTGTCAAGGATTGCTTCAGTTACAGGGAGCCACAGCTGCAAAGAACTTGGTATTTTTGAATATATATGGGCGATGGTTTGGGGCTGAAAAACAGGTTAAACAGAGTCAGCATGGCACATACAAAGTTAACAATTCTAGGCCAGAGCAAGACCTCTCTTATCAGTCATCAACTGTCTCATAAAGAAGACATTCATGATTAACATCTTCCTTCTTATAAGCAATTGCTAATAAACTCTAGCCTTTATTCCTTGGTCTTAACACCTCAGCTCCCTCTGCCCCTCAACCATATGAATGCTGTTCTGGAATTCACATATTCAGAAAACAGTCCAATGTTAAACAACTGTAGAAAAATAAAACCAGCACCACCACCACCAACCCCCCCCCCACCAAAAACAATCAATGTCATAAGTAAGACTTTAAGTGGAAACTTTGTCTTGAATGTATAATAAGTACATGAATGAAATATTAACAACATTCCTTGTGGCATAATCCTAGACTGACAGAATAATGGATAAAATTACTTAATATATACTTTCCATCTCTAATATCTTTTATCTTCAGATTTAAAAGATAGCTAATGACAACATTTATTCTTACCAGTCAAAGGAAATGCCATATTTTCCAACAGGTATGAAAGCCTGGGAGAAGCCAAATAAAAAACCATATACACTTGCCCAATTTTATTTGCAATCCCCCTTTCCCATACCTGACTATGGGACATAGTCCTCTGACTATGAATCAACTTATTATTTCACTGCACAAAAATAATTTTTTTAAAATCCACTTCGCTATGCCCCCATTATATTTATTTTACCTATGGTTCTTTAGCAATATAGAAGACCTGTATTTTTTTTGAAGAGCAGTTGAATATTAAACCAGAAATAAGAAAGAAAATGTACCAGCTATATGCTAATTCAACCCGTATGCTTCAGGTTTCTTATGTATGATTGATGCTAACCAAAAGCAAAGTTACATTTTAAAACAATTACAGCTGTCAATGAGCACTCATTCCACATTTGCATGTTTTAAAATTCCAAAGCAACAAAAATATGGAACTCATTGTCTTTTAACTATTTTCTCTTCTGATCCCAGTGGACTATTGTGGCTTTTGATATAACGTACAACAATATGTGCCCCAGTGCACAGCTTGCTCACATCTTTTGACTTCCTCACAACTGTTTCTTAGTTTCTTTATTTAACAGTCCAAATGAAATCACATCAGAAGTCAGTTTGTATATGAACAGTGATAATAATGACAACAGTTTGTGCATTTGTAGATTATATGCGCTTTAAGGTTTGTAATGTGCTTTCTTCACAGCTGACCATGAGTCGGGAATCACAAATGTCAGTATCTTCATTTTGCAATTAAGGAAAAAGAGTTGAGAGAGATCTGTGTGACATGCTAAGGGTCACATAGTTTTTGTATGTCACACCAAGATCAGACAGGGATATGTTGGTTTATGTTTAATGGCTTAATTTAATTAAATTAAAGTTTAATTAAAATTAAAGTTGAATGACTTAAGGGATAGGCTGTTTAATGACTGCCTCTCTAAATATATAGATGTATATAGGCATGACATACCTTTAGGTTTAATCTACATTATTAACATTTTCTCCATCATTTTCTTAAGTCTAGAAATAAATAAAACAACGAACCAAGTACTGATCTGTGGCATTTGTTGATTTCTGGGGTGTAAATTCTCCCACTGAAAATTCAACATATCAGGCATGTCAGGATCCCCAAACAAACTTCCTCAAACCACCATGTTGCTAATGCTTGAGTACACCCTCAGGGTGATCTCTGCTGCTGTCAATCTTACTTCTAGGGAAACCTCTGAATCAGCTCAAACAGTCAACCCAAATGGTCCCTGAGGTTGAGCAAACTCAAATTCGCACTTGCAGGAATTACATCCAGGTCATGAAGCCCTGATGGGAATAGACTCTCCCTGTCTTGTTACTGAGCAAACTTTACTCTTGTTATAGCTCTACCCTACCTTCTTAGTTCTTTATCTTGTCACAACTATATAATCAAAACATCACCTTGTTAACTTGGGTATGTTCCTAAATCCAGACATTTATAGCTTTCCCTCCTCCAATGGAATAAATATGGGAAAAATGGGGAAAAATAACATTTTGCTTATAAAATTTTGTGATTTCTCCCTTCCTTTGTTTTCTAGAGTTTAACCAACAACTGGCTGGCTTCTGTCTTTTGACTCCACATCTCTCCCTTTGGCCTTTAATAATAAAGGAGGTTACAAACTGTTCCAAAGCTGTAAAAGGATGCTAATTCTGATATTCTTCCTTACAATTATTTGAGTTGGAGAAATGAAATTCAATCAACCCAAATATCTGATTTTTGCCTTTGAATGATCAGGGCCATTGAAAGCCAAAATGCCTTTTTCAGTTCCTATTAGATTAGAGGCTGTGAGGAATACAAAACATGTAGGTGACTGTGGTCATGCCCTTCACAAGCTTACAGTCTCATTGGAGATATGGAGAGGCTGAAAGAAAAGTGAGATCTGAACTGGAACTTGAGAGATAGGAAGGAAATAGATTAGGCAGAGAGGAAGGGATTATGGAAAGGACCATAGTTTTTGTGAAAGGAAGAAATAATGTGAGGAAAGAGAATCAGCTGTATGTAGAGGTATATAGAGCTACATAGTATATATATGGTATATAGAGGTATTAATGATGTTATTAAGTTCATTTTGGACTGGGTTTTCATGACTTACCTTTGCTACATTTTGTGAAAGAAAAGATGAGATGTGCCTTTAACTACACAATGTTGCACAATGGAGATTGTTTATAGGGAAAGTTCATTTAGTCTTGGCCGTTTCTTTACAGCTATGTCTCATTATGACTGTACTAGGAATTCCAGAATGCTTAGGAGATTGGAGGGAGCTATATTGCTTCCTACAAAACCCCAAATATAAAATACAAAATCTTGATTATGTACATTTCATTTCTATTGTGCATGCTTTCCCTTTAGTTGGGAATTATGTAGTGTGTGCTTTTGTTCAAATCCCAAACATGTTTCTCCCCAAAGATCTTATGTTGTTCCTACCTAGAAGCAGCAAGGTGGAATAGTAAATGACGTATTGTACCTTACATTAGTACAATCTGACATAAAGCCTTAACCTCAGAAATTTGGTAGCTCTATGACTGACCCCTCCTAGTAGAAAGACAGAGTAGTTCTTGTTGAGACATTAAAGATGAACAAACTCTCAAAAGAATAAGATAAGAGGGGAAGCCCAGAAAGGAAAGAAACTTGAGAAGAATATCTTAATTTAATTCAATTCAACAGCTGTTGGTTAAGCACCTACTATGTGTAAAGCACTGTTCTAAAAGAACATTTATCAACTATGCGGAAAGCACTTCTGCAGCATTTGAAGATTTAAGAAATTAAAGCATTCCTTCTGCAAGGAACTTACATTTCAATGTTAGCCGTTAATCACAAAAAAAAATTTTTGGTAAGGGCTTGTTGTTCTTGTCGAATTGACTAAGCATATTGAAGGTCTTGAGAACATGAGCATGAAACTAGGAAGAATTCACAGTAAAAACATTAATAAGAAGCCAATCCACAGACTTTGTTGAGATGAAGATCAAGAAATAGAGAGCCAAAATAGGAAATCCTCAATTAGACAATTATGGATCTAGAGGTGTGAAAGAGAAGAAAAATGAATTAATATTTCATCTCTCCTTTTTTTCTTTGTGAATTATACTTAATTCCTCTCTATCAGGTTTACTTCTTCCTCTCTAGGCCTAAATTTATCTGTAATCCAGATTCGGTAAATAAAATAAAGACTAGTTGCTATTCAAAAAACAACATTTCTTATTCTATTTGAATCAGCAGAAAATGTATTTAACCAATATATGTGTATATGTATTTACACATATATTTCCAATTGATGTGTATTTATGAAACAGCTTCATATTTCTTCTCATTACTATCCCAAGTACTCTAGTGCAAATAAAACAGCTTTGTGTTATAAAGTAAGCTTCTTGTTCTCAAGGAGATTATGATCTAGATTAAATAAGACTGGCTTATACAAAATCTTGGGAGAATAATAAATACAAAACTGTGCTACTGACTTTAAGTACACTAGGAAATACACTAGGATCAACAGGAACTTATAGTTCATTTCTGAATGGTATATTCAGAAAAGACTTGAATTTATCTATGAAGATGGACAGGATTTGAATAGGCTGAATGGTAGAAGACTTGGGAAAAACAGCATCAGCAATGGGGAAGGAGCTTGGTAAAAAAACAAAGCAACAAAAAAATTGTCCTTAGCATCACTGACAAACTTGGGTGGGAACAATTTCCTATCATATAATCATTTTGTTGTTCTTGCAATTCTGGCCTTGGAAATTCATTTAGGTTTATACAAATAGGCTTTCTAAAGGCATCTATTGGTAAAGACTGAATCATTCAAAAAATTCCATTCTAAATTAAAAGTCAACCTATTCCAGTGTTTTGTTAACATTTTCCCTACTTCTGCTTCCCATGTTCCCAGCCCTAGATTAAAGATTTTTGAAAGTATTTAAATCATTAGTTTTTAGCCACCATGGGCCAAACATAAAGGCAACCACAAAAAAAGCAACACTGCTATAATCCTTCACCATCGATGTGTTGATTAAAAATATATATTAAACCTTACTCTATCAGCCAAACCTTAAGAGGATCTATTGTTATAGGGAAAGATTTTTTTTAATATCTAATTAAGTTTTGCTTGCAGCTTTAGTACATAAAAATACAAAAGGAAATTCATCTCTGTTGTGGCTCAGGTTCCTTCATCCTGTTGAAATCTGCTCCTAATTTGGAAATATATGTTGGTTTCTACTCTGAAATTTTCATCAACTGTTACTTAGCCTGCATGCATATCTACTGGAGGACTAAGAACTACCCTTTAATATAACTGATTTGTCCATATTTAGGGACACCTGTAAATGGAAATAGCTAAGTAGAGATGTGTGCAGAAGTTGTGGGACTTTCAGATTATGCCCAATACTATTCCCATTCTTCTTCATCAGATTCTGTCAATGTCTTCCATCAAATATATGTCTCATGGGTTTCATAAAACTTTTAAAAATTGCGAGAGTTGACTCTCCCCATCTTACCTTTATCTTTTCTAATTTAGAACTAGCCATGGAAAGAGCAAAGCCTTGGGATCAAAAGACCTATATAGGTCTGTATTCTTGCCTTGCCACTCATGGGCAAACCGAGTAAAGAATTTCAATTCTTCCTTGTGATTTCAGTTTCCTCACCCATAAAGTACTTGGAGTAGTGACTTAAAATGCTATATTTGGAGTCAAGAATACTTGAATTTGAATCCCACCCCAAACACTTATTAGTTTATTAGTCGGATGCTACATAAGGCATGTAACCTCAGCCTCATTTTCCTCATCTGTAAAATGGAGATAATAATTCCTCACATAATAGAATTTTAAAGATTAACCGAGATCTGTAAAGCATTTTGCAAATCTCTAAGCGTTATATAAATATTACTAATTATTATTAGCAACAAAATGAAATTTTTGACTTAAAAGCATAGATTTAGATACAGTCAATAGTCACCTAGTTAAACTGCCTCATTTAATAGATGGGGAAACTGAGACTCAGAAAGGTAAAATCTCTTTCTCAAGGTTCAAGCACTAGTCTTTGGATTTTAGGAATAGAATTTATTCCATTGAACTATACTATCTTTCTTCTCTAAAACCCTTTCTAGCCCTAACATGACAACAAAGCATAGGTAGAAATCAGTCCTTAATTATAATGAGCTTGAATGAACAGAAAGGGTCTTGACCAAGTTCAGGGAATTATTTAGGACCATTTAAAATCAGGATATCAGATGCCAAGTTGCCTCTAAAAGGATACACACAATGATTCAACAATGAACCCTTTATAAGACACTGGTAATACATATGTAGTTAGGAAATTGAGAGTAAAGAATTTGAAGCCTAATTGACCAGGTCTCAGATCACCATTCAAGCGTGAATTTGAGGGTGCACCCATGATGGCTGTTCTTTCTTCAAATACAAACAAGCTCATGATTCCTCGGACTACTTACCCATCTTGTTACTTCATAGGCTGTTAGTTTCCACCACTCTCCACTTTTCAGTTTGCTCCTTGAGAGAAGGATTTTTTTTTTGCTTGCATATATATATATATATATATATATATATATATATATATATATATATANATATATATATATATATATATATTCTCATCATTTAGTGTAATGCCTGTTACATAGTAAGTGTTTAATAAATGGAAATGGTTATCAATCTATTTACCTGTCTACCTAGGCAGGATTATATAACCGATAACCATCTTTCTAACACGAACACTTTTAACACCGAATCAAAGTTCAACCTGAATGATTAGATTACTAAATTTTCTATTTTATTTGTTTTCTAGTTAATGAATGATTAATTTAAAATCCATTTATATTTTATTTATCTTTCTACAATTTCCTCTATTAATAAATATGAAATGGTTTAAAAAAAAAGAAAAGAAAAATTCATCTTACTCAATGATCAGAGTTCTTGAGAGAATCAAGGATAATTAAAAAAAAAACTTAAACTTTTATCTTCTGTCCTAGAATCAATACTGTGTAATGGTTACAAAAAGGAAAAGAAGTAAGGGGTAGGGATTGGGGGTTAAGTGACTTCCCCAGGGTCACACAGCTAGGAAGTATCTGAAGTCAATTTGATATCAGGACTTCCCATTTCTAGACCTGGCTCTCAATCCACTGAACCACCTTGCTCCCCTTTTAACAGTCATTTTGGGGGGCATTAGTTTCATTATTCTTTATATGTTTGATGTCAATGGTAATTAATATGTTTGGGCATAGGAACGCAGAAATATATCAACTAAGGAGTGGAAAGACTGAGTTATCTGCTGTGTTAATAAATATCCATAATGAAGTACCATGAATCTTTTAATGTCATTAATGGCAATGTCTATGGTTTGTGAATATGATGGAAATGATACATTTTAGCCAAAATGATTAGTCATTTTTAAGATGTAAAAAAGATGTACACAAGTAATGTATGATGATCAACTTTGAGTGACTTAACTACCATCAGCAATACAAAATCCAGGACAATTCCAAGGTACTCATGACAAAAAATGGCTATCCACTGCTATGGAGGGAACAGAGCATCTGAATGAAGATTGAAGCACACCATTTTTCACTTTGTTTCCTCCATGAATTTTTCTCTCGTGTAAGCAATATGTGTCTTCTCTCTCAATATGATGAACATGGAAATATGTATTGTATAATAATACATGCACAACGCATTTCACATTACCTGCCATCATGGGGAAGAAGTGGTGGGAGGGAGAGAACATTGATCGCAAAAAGTCAGAAAACAATTATTTAAAATTGTACCAATATGTAAAAGAATTTAAAAATTAAAATATTTAAAAAGAGAGGAAATAAAAGGATATACACCAGGAAAGTATATGTTAGGGTGCAAACATATTGGTTCCATGGTTTTCCAAGATTTAGCAAAGTAACCTCGCACAGAGTGAGTGCTTAATAAATGCTGATTGACACTGACTGGATCTTTACGAGTACATATTTTTTTTTCATTTTTCAAATGATTTGTATATAAAGATTCATGTACATGCTTCTCAGTATAGGATGGAAGCTTACTGAGGACAAGGATTGTTACAGTTTTATCTTTCTAGCCTCAGTACAGGACACCTGATTGAAAGTTAATATACTGTGTTGATGGATTGTTAAACCACACTGCCACTTAACTGGTGTCACTGTAGTTTCTCATTCAGCCTTTGACTAATGGTCCACAGTGAGGAGGAACCTCCTATCTTTCAAGACAGCCCACTCCATTGTACGGATAGAAATCATGCAGGAGAAGGCTTGAATTCCTCACAATCTATGTTAGTGAAGGTGGGACCCATGCTGAATAGAGCCCAAATTCCTTGAAGAAGGATTGAAGATATATTGCTTCTTCTTTTTTTCCAAGATGATTCAACTTACATTAAGTTTTCTATAGATTAATTAATTAATTACTTAATTGAAAATTTTGCCCTCCACTAAATGTTTTCCTTCCTCACCTTAATCCCTTGGAATAATTTTTTCCTTCAGAACTTAGCTCAAGTGCTATCTTTCTAGATGAACCTTTTACTAATCTCACAATTGCTAATTTTCTTCCTCCAAAAATACCATATATGTTTTTGCACATAATTTTATTATAGTTATATACATTTTCTCTCTCATTAGAATTTTAGTTCCTTAAGTATGGGAACTATTTTGTTTTTATATTTGTATGCCCAGAGCTAAGCATGATGCCTGATACATATTTTTATTAAGTCACTTTTCCTGACCCCAGCTAGGGCTTTCTTGGTGAGTATACTAGAGTAGTTTGCCATTTTATAGATGAAGAAACTGAGGCAAACAGGGTGAAGTGACTTGCCCAGAGTCACCCAGCTATTGAGTGTCTGAGGTCAGATTTGAATGCAGGAAGATGAGTCTTCCTGACTCTTGGCCTGGTACTCTTATCTACTCCACCACCTAACTGCCCCTCTGGTTCATATTAGGAACCTAATAAGTGCTTATTGATTGTATGATTAATCAATTTACATTTTTATAAAATTTTCCTTAATCTATGGAAAAAACTCTTTGATTGATGATCAAAAATCAAAATCAAATTTCAAAGGGTTTGGAAATTAGTGGGAGAAGAAATAGTGGAGGCAAATAGTGTAGATAATTCTTTTCTAGGAATTACATTATAAAAAGAAGAAGATGACTTCCAATTTTAGCTATTCTTGGTAACTGAAGCTAATTCAGACATTTATGGAATATCCGCAATGGCCAGCTTGGAACGGGTTGTGGGAGATAGGCAGCATCCTTTTCCACTATCAAAACCATCTTTGTCTACATGAAGGTAGGATACTGGGCATTCATCTTTCCCCTTAAGGGCAATAGTGGGTAAGGCCAGATCAAGGAAAGGAATGCCAAATCCCTGAGACTATCTACGTAAAGTGAAGACAATAAAGATGGAGCTTATCAATTAGCCCAATATAGGTAGCTAGCTGGCACTGTGGATAGAGTGCAAGATATAGAGTCAGAAAGACTTGAACTTCAATCCTGCTTTAGAAATTAGTTATGTGACTTTGGGCAAGTAAGTTAACTTGTGCCTGATCTGTGGCTCAGTTTACTCATCTGTACAAATGAAAATAATTATAGTAACTACCTACCTTGCATGATTTTTTGTGAGGATCAAGTGAGTTAAACATGATAAAATGCTGTTTGCTTCTTTTAGTTATTATTTTTGTTATAATGGACAGATGCATTGTGGAGAAGGTAGCAGAAGAGCACATCATTCTGGGCCACATGTAATTCCCAAATGTGTAATTTGGCTCCCTGAAACCTATTCTTTCTTCCCATTCTTTGGGAAACTGAAATAGAGGAATGGGGGGAATCCTGGAATGCTGAATATGACAGTTAAAACACTCAACTTAGCCAGGGAAACTAATTAAACATTTGTGAGTCCTTTGGGGTTATAATGAGACATTAGGAAGCAAAACAATAGGATTTTAATAATAAATAAGGTAGGGCAAGTGGGAATGGGGCAAACTACTCTTAATAGCTATAGGAGGGAATATACAAGGGTATAGGTGATCTAGGAAATCAGGGCAGGGAAGATAAACTTATACTACACTTTACTTAACAAAATACAAGCTTGACAGGGCTTGGGGATCTCACTACTGGCTCCAATGATGTTCTTTATTGTCCCAGGGTCCAGGATGTTGGTACAGTTCACTAACTCCACTGAGTCACTCCAATAAACCGTCACAGACCTGGAGGCCCACCCTCCAAGCTGCTGATCCAGACTTATTCTGTAGTTCCTCAAAATGATGCTCAAGTGGGTTTCCTTCAGTGAGATAAGGGCACAAGCTGCTCTATCAGTGGCAAACCTCCCAACTGTCTCAGAGTTCAAAAAGCTCTGTGTCCTTTCTGCTGCATTCCAAAAGCCCTTAGAATGTTCAACTCAAACTTGCATTTTTAAATGTTCCTTTCTAAATTTTGCACTTATCTACCTTAACTTATTCCTTATTACAACACTCATCTGGTGTTCCCTGTTAAGATAAAAATTTATATACAATGACTAAGTATTATATTTTATAATGTTTATTAATAATAACTAAAGTAAAAAAAAAAGCTATCTAACCCAGCCCTATCTGTGAGAGAAGAGAGGTAGGAGTTACAGAACTTATACACAATAACATAAAGATGCACATAAATGAAAAGGGGAAAGGAATTTTGGGATGAGGAAAGACTTCTGGGAGATGAAGTCCAAGATACAAAACTCTCTAACTCTACATTCCATAGGATAACACCTTCTTCTATCTTCATCCCTAGCCTGGTCCAAATTTTCCATGGAGTTGGTGGGAGCAGAGAAAGATTCAGTTGGTAAAGGATTTGCACTGGGATGGTGAGAAAAGCTGAGGTCCCATTCTTGAATCCATACTGTAATTCCACCATTCCCACCACTACACACTCTCCTGCCATACTCCCTGCCCCCCCCCCCACCAGACAAGTCTGATCCTGCTAGTGCAGATGAATCTTAAATCATTCCTTTCATATCTCCAGTTCAGTCATGGCTGTATCAAAGGCTCCTTTGGCCCATTCAGATTTGTGTAAGTAAAGATGTGTCCAGTGGAAAAGAAGGACTCCCAAGGTCAAATTAAGTTAGAACTTTAGAAACTTCTAGGTAAACTTAATTTGAATGGAACACAGATTGGGTAAAAATTATAACTGGTGATCACATGGGTCAATGGGGATATGATCAAGAATGTAGACTCTAAGCAATCGCCCTAATGCAAATATCAATAATATGGAAATAGGTCTTGATCAATGACACACGTAAAACCCAGTAGAATTGCTCATTGGCTATGGGAGAGGGTGGGAGGAGAGGAGGGAAAGAACATGAATCATGTAACCTTGGAAAAATCTTCTAAACTAATTAATTAAATAAATAAACTTTAAAAAATAAATTAAAAAAAATAAAAATTCTGCTACTGCTAAAAAAAATTATAGCTGGCATTTATAAAATGCTTTAAGGTTTGCAAAGGCCTTTACATATGAGACCAAAGCTTAGTTTGGCTTTGCTTTCCACATGCCAAGATGACCTAAAATGAATTTACCACACTTCTGGGAAAAGACCTACTTTCCCCTACTATATGGATAAAAGCCACCTCTTTGCATTGCATATATACCTGGAACTGACTGAATCTTTAAAACAATGAGACTTGCATTCTCTCTGTCCCTGTCATCCCACTCCAGAAATGGTGAAGGTCATATTTATCTACAGAGGAGGCACCATGATCTCAAAAGTTAGGAGGGAGGTTTTCTTTTACCTCCTTTCCCCTTTTACACTGTGTCCCAGAAAAATGGAGCTAGACTTGATATTTTGTTTTGTTTCTTTTGCCCTTAGTTCCCCACTGGTCCCAGGAACTTAAGCCATGGATAATTTGGAAGAAGAATTTCAGGTCATATGTGCAACAGCCAACCCAATAAATAAGCCCTAAGAAATTAGGATGCTTAAGACTAGTCCAAGATGGGGCTTTAGACTTGGAATTTGTTACTTTGCAATGTAGGAATTGAGATAAATAGTAAACCTAATCCTTTTCCATTCCAAGAATATGAGGTGGTGTGGATCAGGGCTTATGCTTCCTCCTACCCTAGGAAAGGGTATGTTTGCAAAAAATGTTTGCATATTTATTATTGCTACAGCTTTGAAATGAATATACCTTTGTAAAAAGATTACCCAACTGTTAAGTAATTAAGTGGCACTCCTACAATTGAATGAACACCATCTGTGTGAGTTGGAGCTAATGACAAGGGGCCTGGACATCCTAAAAGGTGGTTTTCTTAAAGGTGCTGGAGAACCATTCAGGAGTGATGAAATATAATATGACTTGTCTTTAAGCAATGGGAACCAGATTAAAGAAATGTACTATGTGTATTGTTTCCTTTTATAATGAGCCTAATGAGTATATGCAATTTTTATCCTCATTTTTCACAAGGAGAAGTAGGCTAAGAGAAATTAAGGGATTTATTTAAAGACACATAAAAGCAGGATTTGAATTCAGGTTTTTTTTTGTTTTTTTTTAACTACAAATCCAGAACTCTACTGTCACATTTAGTTGCTTCTGGTAGGGAGGAAGCAGGTAAGGAATGGGAAGAGATATGTAAGCAAGAATTCTAGGTATGTTCTTTTAGGCATTTTGCATTTTCTTACTGGTTTTGCTTATTTAATTTTACTCTGATTCATAAAATGAATCTAGTTTTCTCTGAAATCTTCATATTTGTCATTTATTTTTGCACAATCATATTCCTTTGTATTCATATAGTACAGTAGGTTTAGCCATTCCTCAATTCAAGCTAGATCTTAAAATAAATTAGTTATCCTCCTCCTTTTAGGATCAAAATAGTTTTTTATTAACATAGCAGTCCTCATTTAACAAAACAGCTTGCCAACTATTTTTTTTAATTACAATATTATTAGATGTAAAAGTAAATAGTTTTGGGCTTCTTTTAGTAGTAAAATCCCACATTTTATTGCCTCATTCAAAAGAATAATAGCATAAGTTTGATCAATATACTGACTGTATTCATGCTATATTTCTTTGAGACATGTGTTTTCAAGATATTTAGTAGCAACCAACTTTACTAAGTACACCTTTCTTCTTAACAGCAATGTTGTAATAACCAACAAAACAAGCACTATAAAAGCATGCTGGGAATAAATTTGTAGGCACTTTCTACCATTTAAAGCAGAAATAAATCTAATTACTGTGTGTGGTTTGACCTATAATATAAGAAATAAAAATCTATGGTTTCCAAAACAATAATAATAGCAAGATGTGTAAGGTCGGTCTGTTTTAGCTCTTGAAAACTCAGAGGGGATTGAATTAATTTATCACTCATCAGTTAAGATTAATCCTCCAGGTGCACATGACCTTGTACAAGGCAGTGTGTAGAATAGCCAGATGATATGCTTTGGCCTTCAGATACTTAAATTGGAACTGAGTGCAATTACCTACAGAATGCCAGAAAGAAACCAGTATTAGAGTAAAATCCTTTTGCAAGTTATATGTGGTTTCAAGTAGTTACCCATATAATTTTTTTCTTAATGTATGTTGATCAGGTTGTAAATTTTTATTCAAGATTCTTTCCACTTTTCTCTGAAATTCTTAGGAAGAAAATTCAAAACTGTTAGCTATACTAAGAGACAGAAAAAATATCATAAGACAGAAAATCCAATTTGGACTTCTGAAAAAAATCCTCTCTGTGACATTCCAAATGAATGTTAATCTAAATATTTTTTAAGATATCCAATGAAGTGAGGGTGGGTAATTTATTGTTATCTGAGGCAACCTATTTCATTTATGAAACCAGCTAAATATTAAGGTTTTCTTTACTTCAAGCCTTAATCTAACTCTGAGACTTCCACCCAGTGCTTCCAGTTTTGTCCACTAGGGCCAAATCGAAGGGTTTAAACAATTCCCCCCCTCTCCTCCCCGCTTTTTTAAAAATTTAAACTCTTACCTTCCGTCTTAGAATCAATACTATATATTGGTTCTAAGGCAGAAGAGTGGTAAGGGCTAGGCAATGAGGCTAGATTTGAACCCAGGACCTCCTGTCTTTCAGCCTGGCTCTCAATCCACTGAGCCACCTAGCTGCCCCCTAATCAATCACTTTTAATCTTAGTAATGTTTGATCTTCTGTCAATAATCAGTCTTTATTGGAATGTCCCTCTATCATGCTGGCCCTATTCTCCAATTGGTAAATTCCTTCTATGACTTCCATTTTGGAGATAAGGCCAGCTCTGCTGTGCTTACTTCTCCTTATAACTATGCTTCTGATTCTGGACTTTACCACAATGCCTCCTTATCCTGACTATTCCTGCTTTTCATTTTCCTTTAATGTTATCTTCTCTCATTATAAGTTCCTGAAGACAGAAACTATCTTTCTTTTTGCTGATATTTATACTTGCAGGACTTTGTCCAAAGCTTGGTACTGAAAAAATATTTTAAAAACACTTGTAGGGCAGCTAGGTAGCACCACGGATAGCACATCATGCCTCCAGTCAGGAAGACCTGGGTTCAAATTTGCCCTCAGAAACATTCTAGCTATGTGACCCTAAACAAGTTACTTAATCCCAGTTGTCTGAGCCTTTCTGTTCTTCTTTCTTAGAGTTGATACTAGGATAGAAGAATTTAAAAGGTTTAAAATGTTTAAGAGTTGATACAAGGATAGAAGGGTTTAAGGATGAACAAAAATACATGTGACCTGCCTTTCTGTCTTTTTTCCACATTAGACTTTCAGCCTTTTTTATACTTGAAGACAGCTCTCATGTCTCCTCAAAGACTTCCTCCCCCCACCCCCACCCAAGATAACCTCCTTAAATCCTTCAATCAATCTTCATATAGATGGCATGGACTCCAGTCTGGCATGGTCACTAGTCTGGTTTATCTTTTTTTTAGACATATTTCTGTTTGTCTATATCTTTGGTAACACTGCAGATATGACCTGATTTGACTACATGTAGATAAAAGATCACTTTCATTCTGTATCTGATTTTTAATTTGGGCTAGGATAGTATTTTTTATTTTTTTGCCCCCCAGAAAATATACTAGGATGGGGAAAGGCTTATCATAAGTATTTCTTACTGTTATATTTAAAAATTTATATTTAGGTAAATCTCATTAATGTATTTAAATAAATATTTTATGTAGATATATTTATGATATACATCTAAGTATTTAATTTTAAAATGTGTATTTCTTTAGATTCACATTTTAAAATATATTTAAATATATTATACATGTATTCATATAATATATTTAAAGTATATACCCTTAACTGGTCATTGATATATATGTGAATATATATATGCACACACACAAATATATATACATATATGTATATTAATTCATTCTAGTCATTCTGTAATACCTTTTGAGCCATGCTGAGTATGTTGTACTAGAAATCAGAGAAAGTTACTTTTAAAAAATTAAAAAAAAAAAGGAAACAGACCCTTATATTCAAGGAAATGAATGACAGACAGATGACTTGGCTTCTCACCAGGAAAGACTTGAGTAAGGTCTTGGGCTGAGAATGTGACTTCTTTTGACAGTAGGAATTGTTTCAAATTGTTTCATTCTTCGTAATTGTATACCCAGAACTGGGCACACAGTAGACACTTAACAGTGGACACTTAATAACTACTTCTTTATTGATTAATTGACAGCTCAGTATCTCTTTTACTGGAGTGCCTGGTGCAGTTGCACTTTGCTACTCATTTACTTACAATCACTAGCAATAAGTAAAATCTGACTTCTATTCAAAACAAGGTGATCATCCATATGAGATATCAAAAGAATCAGATGTAGACCTCTAACATAATCTTCAGATAGCATTTTTGGAGAAAACATGAAGAGCAAATTCACATCTTGAGAAGACATAGATTGATCTCATTCTTAAATGGTGGAGGAAATATCTGTGCTGAGGCTACTGGAGATCCACCAAGGCACCAACATATTCATGAGGCACCTTTGTAGTATGGTGGAACTATGAAAGCTGATCACTTATTTTTAGACTTTGTATACTCTTGGACATAAATATATTTTAATTCCCAAAGTAAAAAAATATATACCTCAGAAAATATCTCAGAAGCCTTTTATATTATCTGGGTAAATGAACAAAAATTTCCAAGAATTGATGTAGGAGGGAAGTTAGTACTGTAGTGGTGATGGCAGTAATGGAAGTACTACATTCAATTTCTGATCAAATGTCTCCTGACTGACCAACTAGAGACTTTACTTTTATGCCCATATATTCAGACTACTACTGAGTTAGTCACTTTTCTTCAGTCCCAAATGGCCTTTAATGATGATTCATATTCTTTAATGATGCTCCATATTCTATGGATGCTTTAGAGGCAGTTAAACTATCTAGTCCTCTATGAATCTTTCCCTTATGGCTCCAAGCCACAATAACATTTCCCTCCTTTTGTTCTTACTCTGTACTTAATAATTGATACTTTTTCATAGTTATTATTTTGTTGTTCAGTCATTTTCAATTGTGTCAGACCCTGTGACCCCATATTGGATTTTCTTGGCAAAGACAATGAAGTGGCTGGCCATTTCCTTCCCTGGTTCATTTTTACAGATGAGGAAATGAGGCAAACAGGGTGAAGTAAATCCCTGAGGGTGACACAGCTAAGTAAGTGTTTGAGGCCAGATTTGAATTCCAGAAGATGAATCTTCCCAATTCCCAGTGCTCTATTCACTGCACCACCTAGCTGTTAACTGGTCTAAATGTAAGCTACCTTCATAGATATAGACTTAACTTTAAAATTATATTTCTTTGAAATAAAAATGATCATTACAGAAAAAACTAATTTTACAAAATTACTATATTAAATATATTTACTGTAAAGGTATATAAATGGAGAGGTGAAAAAAGTGCCCAAGAGAAAGCTGTGGGGTTCTGAATTGCCCTAACCAAGGTCAAGAATGGGAGGGCAGGGACTTGGGAATTGTGAATAGTTGCACAGACAAGCTGGTGTTCGTGTAAATTCACAGAACTGATTTGGGTGGAGAGGGGAAAAAAGGAGGAAGAATGAACAGAGCAAACCTTTGATCCAGATTCATACACAGCTGTTGAAAAGCCAATTATTGCAAGGTAAGCTTTATTCATTTTTTTATACAAGCCAGATTTGCCAGGAAGAGGATATTTGTACCAATATGCTAATTACTTTGTATGCATATGTGTTCGCTCTCCAATTACATTGAAAGCTCTTTGTAGTCAGAGACCATCCTTTATATTTTTGCATATCCCATGGTGCCAACTCTATGTGAAGCACATAGCAATTCTCAGTGTACCCTTGTTGGAGGACTGGCTGCTGACTTAATTGACTTCTATTTATATGTCTATATGGATGATGACTTATATTACATTCCTTCATGAAAACATAGTTGTTCGTATTTATTAGAATAAAAGACAAAGAAACAGCTTTGATAGCATATTGTATTTTAATCTAAGAAGAAGATTAAATTCAAAGTTTAACAATATGAAAGATTACCAAATAAATTTTGTATCAAACCCTTTCCTTAAACAAAAATGAAACACATTTGTACTTTTTCCTGTTGCTCCAATGTTTACAGTTCTGATTTTTGCACATTTAAAATATATTCATACATGTCTTTTTCCATGAGTGTTTTATTTGCCATAAAGATTTTTTTTCCCAACCAGAAGTCCAAGCCTAGACAGCACCACAGCTAATTGTCATTCACTACTTGCATGTCATGCCCCAAATGTCTTAACTAAGCAAGTTCATGCCCTTTGATTACAGTAAAGTTTCCTCCTCTGGATGCCAGGTTTGGAGATGCCAGCAGACACCGAACATTTCTGCTGCTTACACTGTGTCGGTACTCAGCTCCTGAATCTTTTCTCCCAGGGATCCATGGGACACAGAATTCTTAGCTCACCTGCAAATTCTTACTTGCTTGAGGCATTCCCAAAAGGATGAGAGGAAAGAAAGATATGAAAGCCTACCAGAATTCCTTGGCTTCTAAGGCCAGTGGCTAAAACACAGCTGACACTGGCTGGCCATATCTCAGGAAGGCAACCGTTCATCATTACTGAGGTGATAGCTTTACCTTCTAATGGACCTGGGGACAGCCTCAGGTGGAAGAGGATTCTGCCAGGTGTAAGGAAAAAAAAAAGACAGACAAGCATGTTTAGCCTGCCTCATCTCTCCATAATTAGATTTACTGTCCTGAATAAATCTAACTCTTTACTGCCTTGTCCTGACAGCAGGAGGAACATGCTCTAGGGTTTGGCAGGACCAACTTTGAGTGACACTCCAATTCACCTCACTCTCTTTCAGTTTGCTGCATGACTAATCTGAGCCAAAGGCAAAACTTAAGCAAAAGATTACAATGGAAGGTGCATAGCAAATGTTTAAAAAAAACTATTTTCCTATAAGAGCACTAAATGTAGTTGTTTGAATCCTGTAGTGGTTGCATAGCTCACTGCACGAGCATGATCTCTGGAAAGCAAAATAAAACAAAACGAAAACCCTTCCCTATGCTACAAATCCATTCTCTTAGAAACTGCAAAGCTGAGTCAGCGATATCTTACAAACTTTTTTTGGAAACCTAAAGATTCCAAAACTGATTCAAGAATATTGTGAGTACAGTAGATTTCAAATAAAGCAAATTGTCAGCATAACTATGTTAAATGACTGTACTGGTTAGGAAAAGAGGCATGGTATTAGAACCAAGATAACCTACTACAATAAGATGGTGTCTACTACATTAATGTTTGCAGAAAAAATGTTTTAAAATTAAAAAAAAAAGTTCAAATGCAAACTTAATACATCTCCACCAAGTACAGATTTCAAAGGTCAAAAGAAGACACATACATTGTATGTGATTAATTTTTTGAAACTAGCCATTCCATTTTCACAGATTAAAAGTCTGCTTAAATATCTCATTTCTACAAAGTGAATTTACATTTAAAGTACAAAGTGCAAATACTATGGTTGTTTTTTTTTTAATTGCCTTTTGGTGAGGGAATCTCCCACATGTCGAAGATCTGCCTTGTTAACGTTAGCCTTTCATCCTTGCTTCTTTGGCTGAAAAAAGAGACAAGTATTTTAAAAGGTCTGATTTAGTCATGGGTTAAAATAACTTTAAAATATATGTTATGTATTTATATAAGAACATAATTTAGATTTTTAAAGATTCAGTTTCCATTCAATAAAATTAAGAATTTCCTTATTATATTTATATGCACATACATATAAATATATGCATGTATATATGTGTGTATTTACACAAGAACATGATTTAGATTTTTGAAGATTAATCAATTTCCATTAAATTCCAATTAAGAATTTCCTTATTATATTTATATGCATGTATGTATAAATATATGTATGTATACATGTATGTGTATATATATGTATTTATATAAGAATAGAATTTAATTTTTTAAAGATTAATTGGTTTCCATTCAATTCCAATTAAGGATTTCCATTTCCATTAAGACAGAAAAACCCCAGTGGATTCAAGTTGATCTCAAAGTAATGAAAGCTTGGTTGCTAAAATAATCACTAAGTATAATAAAAATGAACAGTCAACATTCTGTGTAGATATCAAATTTTCCATTTCATAATCCTTACCTCCCCCTTCACCTCCCAAATACATTTCAAATCAAAGATATCAACCAACAAGATATTGAATATGCCCATGTATTAAATGTGTGTGAGAGAAAAATAATCAGTTAAGAAGATAAATATTATTTCAAGGGGAATTATAAAGCTCAGGATTTTGATTTCCCTTTAATAATACCATGCTCCTTTTGGGAAAGATTTTACAAAAATATTAGTTTCAACTGCAGAATGTGTTTTTGTTCATTTTCTCCTAGAAAAGCTCATTTATAAATATTTCCCTGGTGAATACAGTTTTTTGTTTTTTTGTTTTTAAATCTTCCAGATCACTCATTTAGGATATTGGTGCTATTTAGGCTAATGTCACAGGTTTGACAGCTGTATAATCCAGTTAACTAAGCTCCATACAGAAACACACACACACACACAAACACACAGAATCTTTGTTTTGTGACTTTTACTCATTTGATAAATGCAGACTGTCAGAGGTAAATAGGAGAAAAGATCACACTGGCTCAGCGTTCCTCAATTACTAGTAGTGGCAGAAGAGCCAACTCAGAATGCGTGTCCTTCACTGGTCTTGCTGACCCAGGTCAGTAGCAGTAGCTTGGCATAGGACCATCTGGTGTTCCACTCTGAACCTTACGGTCAGTCACCTTCTATTTTCATACTGGTGGAATCATCATGAAACTGGTTGTTCCTAGGAATACCATATTGCTGAGCCCCAATGATTAATTCCTTGATTTGAATTATTGGAACATATGAGACACAATGAAATGGTGCAAGAGGCATTCTGAAACAAACAATAATGCACTTTGGGTCCTATCTCCTCTACAGATAGCTCATGGAATCATAACAGGACTGTAGGAATATTTCTCCAATCATATGTTAGGTATCAGAAAACTTTACCAATGGTTTCATAAAACAGAAGTGTCAAACATATAGCCCATAATACTCTCTAGTGAGGGAATCATATTAAAAAACAGTTGGGAAATAGTAACAAAATGAATAAAAATACAATAAGATAAAGATAATATATATTTAAGTCAATATATGGGTGGCTCATAAGGAACCTTATGTATATTTTTTTTGCCCCTGTTCATTTGAGTTTGACAACACTGCCATGGAGCACTTAAAAATCAGAACTGGAAATGGTCTTTTTTAAAAAAACAAAACAAGTCTAAGACAGAAGGGCAAGGCCTAAGCAAATAGGGTTAAATGACTTGTCCAATGTCACATAACAAAGAAATGTCTGAAGCCAAATTTGAACCCAAGTCCTTCAGACTCGAAGCCTGGCACTCTGTCCATCGTACCACCTATCTGTCCCTGGCAGTGGTCTTAAAAACTTTTGATTACTTTAAAAAATATCTTTATACAATGTGTACTATCATTTAATATACAATAGTAACTATAGTAATATAAATAACTGATAAATATTTATATAAATCTTAGTGACTTAGTTATTATGATATATATGATATATACATAAATTAGTTTGTAAGAAAAATAGAAATGAAGAGGCAAAAACTGAGAAATACTTTTATTGACTATGCTCTATTAAAGAAAGAATGAGAAGCTTAATTTATTTAAATAAGTACATCCAGAAATACATTTGACTAAGTTTTAAAATGCTATATGCATTTTATATTCTGCAGGAATGTATAGTTCCTTGAAAATGTTGTATATATTTAAAAATCAAAAGTAATGGTCCAAACTTTTTAAGATTAAAGTCAATTTTCTTGGGCAGGATGGTATCATGGCTAGAGAGCTGGTTTCAAAGCCAAGAAGCTTTGGTTTAAATCTTGATTTTGACATAATCCTGGCCAAATCACTTAATCTGTCAACACTTTAGGCAACTCTCTAAGAGTCTAAGCTTCAGAGAAGTGGCTGACTTGAATTGATAAAGAGAATTTGCTTATCATAGTGCCCCTAGACCAATGAAAGCAAAGGTCTAGGCCCTATATCCAATCTTATTTTTTTTTCTTTACATGTCTTAATAACAAGTCTAAAAATTCTCTTCAAATTTCAAATTCTTTTCAAATTTCAAATTTTATTTCTCTAAGTCAAGTTGTAAAACTAAGGTTTGTGAACTTTTTAAGAAATAAATTTTGATAACTTTATTTCAGTATAACCAGTTTCCTTTCTAATCCTGCATATTTTTTTCATGTTGAAAAACATTAATATGAATAGGGGTCCATAGGCTTTATTTTATAAGACTGCCAAAGGTATCTAAGACACACACAAATAGGTTAAGAAATAGTATAACTTTTTCATATTATCCAATGTGATCTGCTTAAAACACAGTATTCTTACTTTCCTTAAAAAATAAATGGGGAGGGGGGAATCTAGGTAGCATGGTAGATAGAGGGCTAGATCTGGAATCTAGAAGATTTGAGTTCAAATTTGGGTTCAGATACTTCTTATCTGTGTGATCCTGAGCAAATCACTTAACCATGACTGCTTAGACATTACTGCTCTTCTGTCTTAGAATTGATACTAAGAGGTAAGGGTTTTAAAAAAAGGAAATCAGAATTATTTGATTTTTTATGAGAATTTTACTATTTTTTTTAATTTTAAACCCTTAACTTCTGTGTATTGATTTATAGGTGGAAGATTGGTAAGGGTAGGCAATGGGGGTCAAATGACTTGCCCAGGGTCACACAGCTGGGAAGTGTCTGAGGCCGGATTAGAACCTAGGACCTCCTGTCTCTAGGCCTGACTCTCAATCCACTGAGCTACCCAGCTGCCCCTTTATGAGAATTTTAAAAAATTTTAAGGGTTTTAAAAAAAGGAAATCAGGATTATTTGATATTTTACTAAGAAATTAGTCAAGTTAAGTTGACAGAACTCTCCACTATATTTCAGTATATCAGATCAGTCGAAAGAAGTAATATTTTGAATTCTGTATTTAACTATGGACAGTGGATGATATTGCTTTAATCACATACAATTGCAAAGAGAAAGGGAGAAGGGAACTGAGAACAAGGCTTAGATTGGTCGGCTTTCTCAGTGATGTTCTTTTCTTTTTAAGTATTAAAGAAAAATTCCATCTTCCTAGGTACATCTTCCCATTATTGGTTTTCCTCAGAAGGAACATTTATAATTTTTGACTCTTATAGCACATAAATGTCATTGAAGGCTCACACAGCAAAGCTTAATTAAAAGTTCATATTTCATCGTGTCAAAGAATCTGAAACACTTGATAATGGAAAAGAAGGGGGCAATGTTTTGAACTGACGATTCATGAGTGATGGTGTATGGTGCACGTGTGCCAATAATTGTCATCATCTAATTAAAGCAATCCTTTGAACATTTGGGGAGTTCCGGTGTTTGACTGTTTTCAGGCCAGCCCACTTTTAATGTGTAAGTGATTTGTGGAGGGATTTTCAAAGTGAAAACCATAAACATTTGCTAAACAAAGAAAAAACTTATCACACATCTTGCCCTGTGAAATGGTTTTAAGCTCTAGCCAAGGTGTGTAGGAGGTCTCCACTTAAAACCCACAACAAAAGCTAAGCTTGCCTTAGGAAGTGTGCAGGAAACATCAAACAAGCAAAAGAGATAAAGTAAATAACAAATTGACTAGCTGAAGTGAAGGAGGGAGATTTGCCCTGGCTTTGAGAGATAGAGAACAGATTCAACCTATGTTTATCTTCTGGCAAATACTCCCTATTTGAGGTAAAGAGAGGGTGGAAAAAGACACCGCAATTGTGCCTGTGTTTTCCATTGATGCACTTTATGGTTTGAATTCTCATCATCTTTATACATAGATATGTAGATATGTGATGTATACCAGCAGATTCATATTTATAGCTACACACCTAATAGAGTACCAATAGAGATAGAATTCATATATTCAATATGCTCCTAAATATTTGATATAAGGCAGGTAGGTAGTGCAGTAGATAAAAGCCTTGGAGTCCTGGAGTCCGGGAGCCCTAGAATCAGGAAAACCTGAGTGCAAATTGGACCTTAGACATTTACTAGCTGTGGGACCCTGGGCAAGTCACTTACTCCTGTTTGCCTCAGTTTCCTCATCAGTAAAAAGTGTTGGAAAAGGAAATGGCAAACCACTCCAGTTTCTTTGCCAAGAAAACCCCAAATGGAGCCATGAAGAGTGAACACAACTGAATAACATATGTTCAGTATATGCTTATATGTTCTGCCTATGGCATTATTAATAAAACTATGACAAGTTAACACTCATCTATTAGAAGGCTTTAATGAAAAAGGATTATTCCATATTTTTATGCCTAGAGCCTCACCTATAAAAACAATCAACACAAAACTGGCTTAGAAAAGTTATTTACAGCTGAGTTGTACAAAATATACTTACTATCAAGAGCACCAGGAGAAGCAGTATTTTTTTAAATTAATTTTAAAAGATAAAAATTTTTTAAAAATTAAAAAAACATTAAAAATTTTAAATAAAAAATAAAAAAAGGATTTAACATTTCTACAGCGTGATAACTCCCCCTCAAAAACACAAAAGGTTAACGCTATTCACTAAAGCATCATCAATTTGAAAACTTTAGAAAGAAAGCTGAAAAATACATTTGGCAAATCCATGAAAGGAAAGGTACATGAGAGGGAAGCTGTTTTGTTATCGTGGGTAGTGGTGGTGGTTTCTCTTTAAAGATGCCATGTAGGGGGCAGCTGGGTAGCTCAGTGGATTGAGCCTAGAGACCGGAGATCCTAAGTTCAAATCTGGCCTCAGACACTTCCCAGCTGTGTGACCCTGGGCAAGTCACTTGACCCCCTTTGCCTACCCTTAGCACTGTTCTACCTTGGGGCCAATACACAATATTGACTCTAAGACAGAAGGTAAGGGTTTAAAAAATTAAAAAATAATAAATATGCCATGTATTCCATCACCAGTAGAACCCAAGTTATATATAATCAGATCAATTACTAGCACCAGATTTTAGCCATTACAAAAAGTCTCACTCACCTGCCTGTTGGAAGTGCTTTCAGAGTTGGTTTTAGGAGCTGAAAAAAAGAAATGTGTTTAAAATTACATTTTGTTTCACAAAGTAGAGTACACTGACTGTAGCCTGTATTTGGATTGCATTCCTCTCCTTTCACAAAGCATGAAAATCATCACCTCTCCCCTGGACTATTCCACAATAGCTTCCTCACTGGCCTCCCTGACACCAGTTTCTCCTCTCCAATGTATTCTCCACAGAGCAGTGGAGGTTATATTAGAACACCAATCTGACCTCTTAATAAGTTCATCCCTTATCTTTATTGTATCTCTATTGCACCTGGGATAAAATGCACAATCTCTAACCAGGTCTTTAAAATCCCATATAATCTACTTACTTTTTCAACCTTATTTCATATTATTATTTCTCTTTATGCCCTTTCTTTCCCAGTCGAGATGTCCTGCCAACTATTTCCCATACCCACAACATCCCATCCCCAACCTCCATGCTTTTTTACAAGTCATCAATCCTGTCAAAAATGTACTCCTCAATTACTATCACCATTTCCCTTTTGACATTACTTTCCATGTACTTCATTGTTATTTATTTGCATGTACATTTTTATCCCTCACCACCACAAGAATGGAAGCTCCTTCAGGGCAAGGACTATTTTGTTTTTGTCTCTGTATCCCCAGAGACCACAACTTTAGCCTAGGGCAGTGATGGGCAACCTTTTTGAGCTTGGTGTGTCAAAATCGCCAAAAAAACAAGCATAACTCGGGTGGTGTGTCACTTTGAGAAAAAAACCCATAATTTCCTGATATTCATAGTTTAAATAACAAAAATGCATAATTTTAATATATAATTGTATTTAATAAACCAAAACAGGTAAATTAATATATGTAGAATTGTCATCTATAGTGCACAGAGTGTCTACACTACACTACAGCAAATGTTTTTTCCTCGGCATGCTCCCCAATACTTCTCTGTATGCGGCCGCATGTCATTGAAAATGGCTATGCGTGTCAGTGCTGTCATATGTGTCATAGGTTTGCCATCACTGACTTAGGGTCCCCTCAAAACACTTAATAGTTGTTTGTTAACTGAATTGAATACTCAAGTTTATCACAGAAACTATTATTAAAATATAATGCAATTGCTATAGTAGAAATGAACACTGTTCTTTTTCTTACTGGAATTTTAAAGGAAATGTTTACTAGGAAATAATTATTTATTGGGAATTACAGTCATATATGAATGTGCATATATACTATTAAGACTGGTAATAATCCTCAGATCTACTTTGTAGAATACTAACTACTACTAACACATGGTCCAAGTGACTTCTAATTCTTCGGAAATAGAAAATGATCTCATTTAACAGTCTAAAATCCTATCTTATATTGGGCATATTTAAAATCCTATCCTATATAAAATCCTAAAATAAAATATATATTAAAAATCCTATTTTTACATAGATAAGATAAATATTATATTAATGTAATAAACATTCGGAAGGGATGTCTGTGTGTGGAAAGATCAGTCTTCTTTTTCCCATCTTCATTTTCTTTCCCTCCGTTCATTTTTTCTCTTTTGCCAACAAACATATTCAGGTCTCTCTAATACTGCTAATAAAACAACGAATCCATAACCTCAAGCATGTGGGTATTTGCTCCAACAATGCAGATTATAATTCATTAACACCTTCACTGCTCTAAGACTCTAATCTGGGGGTTTCCATCAATTTGCTCCTGGAAGTCTGTCTACATAATATGCTGTGGTTTTATTTACCTTCTGTTCATACTGCACAGATACCAAGAGGGTCTCTGCAGATTGTCCCTTTGTTTTTTATTTGCAACTATCCTACTTTTCTTGAAAAAAAACCCTTACTATTATTTCTAAGACAGAAGAATAGCAAAGCTAGGTAACTGGGTTTAAGTGACTAGCCCAGGGTCACTGCTGCCCTTTTTGTCACTTACACATTTCTCTGTCATTGTACAGCATTTCTTCTTTTTTCTGTTGCCTTGTTTTCCTATATAGTGAAAATGTCAATGGGGGCAGCTAGGTGACTCAGTGGATTGAGAGCTAAGACTAGAAATAGTAGGTTCTGAGTACAAATCTAGCTTTAGACACTTCCTAGCTGTGTGACTGGGCAAATCGCTTAATCCTGACTGCCTATCCCTTATTGCTCTTCTGCCTTAGACTCAACAAGATTTTTTTAATGTCAAAACTGAGATGATTTGGTTTTTCCTGTAGTTTATCATTAGCCAAGAAGCTCACATTTGAAGTCAATAAAACAAGAAAGTTAATAATGTATATGCCTACCTTGTTGGTAAATTTATATATGACTTAAAGTTGTTTAATTACTAGCACTTCCTCCCCCCATTCATTTTCTGCTACCTCATTGTCTCTGCAGGAGAAGAAGTGACTATACCAGATTTGGGGCCATTTTTTATCTTTCTTTGTTCCATGAGTTAATGTTATCAAATAATTTATCCCCAAGAGCAGCAATCTTGGCTCCAGAGAAATCCCTATCTCACCTGAAGACATAAAACTCCTTCCTACAACTGTCTCCTTCATTAAAAAAAAAAAAAAAAAAAAGATGAAGGTCCTAAAGAGTCAGTCTCATCTGAGTTCCTTTAGGCTTGAAAAAAAAGTCTTTCCTATGAATATCGATACCAGTTCTAATACTTTTCAAAAAACAGATCCCAGAATTGGATTCCTAGGGTTGCCTTTTTTCCTATTATTTCCATATAAGAAAGGCCCAAAGAACATCCTGTAAATAAAATGTTTCTGGAACACCTTGAAAAATGTCACAATAAGAGAAGAGATATAACTATTTAATTCCCACACTGCTTAGTATTTATCTCCTTCCCTTATAAACAACTAGGAAAGAAGATGGGAGAACTTAAGCTTCCAGGTGGGAATACTGAGTCCAGAAATAGGGCAGTTTCTCCAAATCCCCTTGTGTCTATGTCCCAGAGATGAAAGGTCCATAAAATGTTTCTGATTCTTCTCAGATAAGCCCTTTAGAGAACTGGAGGCAGGGCACTATTTTAAAGGGAACCAAAGTATCTCATCTACCATCCATGATCTGATTTTTGAAATAACAATGTAAACTCTCCCTGCTTCAACTTAGCTTATCCCTAGAGGAGTGGCAATTTATCCTCTCTCCTTGTGGCTAATTATTGACTTAAGCAGCTTGAAAATGATACCTCTTCCTGTTTCATAACTAGTGAATATTTTATGCAATAAAAGCAATTTTCAAAATCTAAAAAAAACATTCTAATCAGAATGTCAAGATTTGACATATTAAATAAGACTTAAAAAGTTAGAAAAGGTTCTTACTATGACGTTTCTTTGTGTTTGCTTTACCTTCTTCTTTTGTAACACCAAGGCAGCCCATTAACTCTTGAACAGAGATGGATTTGTCATTATTCACATCACAATACTCAACAAATTTCTTCACACACTTCTTGGGTTTGGATTTTTTCCGAAGGAATCTCTTAAAAGGCTTGATTTCTTTTTTGCCAATGTCACCACTGGAGTTCTTATCAAGTAGTTTGAAATACCAATGGACCACTCTCTCTTCTAGAGTGTGACTGGGATCAGGTTCTGAAAGTCTAAAATGACAACAAAATATGGAGCTTCCTTGAGATTCATTGTTTATATAATATTAAAAAATATTTATTGGTTACTTACTATATCCAGAGTACTCTGCTACATATGACTTAACTTCCCTTAAGAAGTTTAAAGAGTAGCTGGGGTGGGGAAAATGACTACAAATAAAGACAATATAAATTTGAATTATCTTAAGTATTAAAGAAGAGTAGACAAACAATGATATTAGATAAACAAATTTTACTCCTCCTGGCTACTTATTGCCTTCTCTCCCAAATAGAGAAGCAATTTATGAACATTCACAGTGGTCTGTTCATTCTGCTTAGACTTTTGGTGGCAATGACATTTGAATTCTCATATATTGGAATTAATAAAAAAAATAACCTCTTTCTAAGGCCCTAGAAAAATATTCAATTTTTGCATTTCGACACATGTAAAAAATTTGTCCATATTGCTTCCTCAATTCTTGATTTATTGTAAGTAAGAGGTTGTCTTTGGAATTGACCAAATTGTTAAAAAAAATCATCCTTATCATACAGTTTCATTCAATTCAGTTCAAACATGAAATGACAGGAAATTAATAAAGTGAACTCCTATGTTTCTAGTTCATTTACATTTAACATTCATTCTTTTGTAGATATTTCTGAAAGGTGTGTGTGTGTGTGTGTGTGTGTGTGTGTGTTTGTGTGAAGAGAAACTTAATTTGCTGTTTTTTTGCAAATAATAATATCCTTAAATCAGGAATCCTATTTAATGTTACAAAATGCAGACTTCTTTAGTAGCGGTATCTATTTCGAGTTTTTTACTTTATACAGAAACAATGGCAAAATGGATCCTTTCACTGATTTGAATATATGAAATTGCAGAATGTAAACTTCTTGATGACAGCACCTGTTTTTTTTTAATTTTTGTCTTTTTATTTTCAGCACCTTACATGGTACCCTGCACAGAGTACGACCTACATAAGTGCCTATTGAATTGAATTGGTGGAATGTTCTCCACTTTTGAATCCTCTTAGCTTGTTATTCAGGTGTGGTTGGGAAGTTTCTAGTGGTTTTGATAGGATCCACTTGATTGGATTTGAAAAGAAGTTCATGTATGTTAAGATTCTTGAGGGCACTCTCTCATGCTACAGACTTTTCTAAAAACATATAAGTATATTCTTATTTGGCAATTAATTAATTTTTCTGCATTTTCAGAGGGAGTGTTCTAAGTTATAATTATTTTTCCAGAAAAAAATTTCCCACAATATGAAAAAAGCTAAGATTTTGGTTCTTATTTTATTAAAATGATTTGGTTCACCCAGAGATTCTAGAAATTTTCTATTACAGTAGTTTATCTTTTTTTTTCATGTCTTACTCTTAAATACCATGGAAAAAGACTAACTGAATAGAATAAACACTGTTGAATTTTCATTCCTGCCCCAGCTCCATTCCTGGATTCTGGACTTCAAAAATCATTTCTATGCTTGTTTCATCCTATAACTTGCCTTAGTGCTAAGATGTCCTCTTCTTGGAACATCTAAAAATGAGAGAGAGAGAGAGAGAGAGAGAGAGAGAGAGAGAGAGAGAGAGAGAGAGAGAGAGAGAGAGAGAGAGAAAAGAAGAAGAAGAAGAAGAAGAAGAAGAAGAAGAAGAAGAAGAAGAAGAAGAAGAAGAAGAAGAAGAAGAAGAAGAAGAAGAA
>NC_058133.1:435222507-435238689 GCF_016433145.1 Gracilinanus agilis | reverse complement strand
TATATATATATATATATGTTTTATCTATCTGTCTCTATCTCTGTCTGTCTGTCTGTCTGTCTGTCTCTCTCTCTCTCTTTCTCTCTCTCAAAGATAGCTCACAAATTCCAGGTAAAGGACCCTTGGTATAAATAGTTCTTTCAAGGAGTCTGAGAGTGAAAAGGAGAGACATAGGATATTAGCTTGTGTGGAGAGGTGATGTGAGGGCTTTTTAAAGTCTGGAGTAGAATTAAATAGATTAATAGGCAATGGAGAAGGAGCTTGGTTATCAGGAAAAACTAGGACTCAGCAAGAGAGGAAATTATTAATGGAAGAAGGTCCTAGAAAAAATTAAGGGGATATAATTGGGGGCACTGTCAGAGAAGTTTGGGAAGGAAATGGTCTGCCTCTTTCTCAGAGACAGAAGTAATAATAGAAAAGATGAGTGATATTGAAGAGTGGCTTGGAGATAGTGGATTTTGGGGTGCAAACTTGAGATTTTATGACCTGAATTATTTGCATGTTTACTGTTGCATTCCTTTATTCGAATATAATCCATTGCCTGCCCTCCTCATTTGTATTTTATAGGGTCTTCATCTTAGTCTTCTCTTTCTATCTGTGTTCTCCTGGAAACGACATCAGCTACCATTAATTCAAGTATCATTTCGCCATGATAACCTTATCTAGTTTTAATCTTCAACTTGTTGACTGTGAAAAGATGCCATTATATGTCAAGTTTATAAAATGTATAGATTTATTTATTTATTATACATAAACTACAATGAATGTTTGATTACCCAAGAAAAGTTTAGGGAAGAGTATAACAATATTTGGTAACTAATCCTCCCCTTTGCCACCATCTTTCCACACATGCTGTTTGCAATGTATTTCATCCTTATCTTTGATATCCTAGAGTTCCACATTTCCACAAAAATAATGAATTAATAAAGATAAAGACTCAATTAAGAAGAATTTGCAAAGGCATTTGCCTCATATTAGCCCTTAATTTCTCCATCCTATGGATTAGAGTCATAATGGAAATAAAACAATCACTACTGACAAGGCATTTTAAAAATTAAAATTATGAACTTCTGTCTTAGAATCCATATTAAGTATTGGTTGCAAGTCAGAAGAGTAAGGGCTAGGCAATTGGGGTTAAGTAACTTGACCAGGGTCACACAGCTAGGAAGTGTATGAGGCCAGATTCAATTCCAGTACCTCCTGTCTCCAGACCTGGCTCTCTATCCAGTGAGACACCCAGCTGCCCCATTCATAGGACATTTTGAACTTTAAAAGGTATGAACACGGCCTCAGCCACTTCCCAGCTGTGTGACCCTGGGCAAGTCACTTGACCCCCATTGCCCACCCTTACCACTCTTCCACCTATGAGACAATACACAGAAGTTAAGGGTTAAAAAAAAAAAGTATGAACATTTACGCTAGATATTATTGCAATTTAAAAATTCTACCAGCTAGTAGAATTTCTATATTAAAGTTCCCGGTAGACTATATTTTCCTTATACTTCTCCCTTCATAATTGTTCTTAAGGATGATTATATAGTAAAATGCTATTTCACTTGACATTCTGGCACATAAATGCCACACAAGATGCCCTATTGGCAAATCTTTTTGTTATAGAAAATTTGTGACTAAAAAGTGGAGAATTTGATTTTTTTTAATATTATGTTATTATTCTACAGCGATGCTAACAGATTTTAATGATGGGAAAATATTTTCTTTTAAAGGGATATAAAACACTGAATGCCTTTAGTGTGGTGACTATAGAAATATAGTTTTCCAGGCTTTGGGATTCTTTAGAAAGAAGTTGAAAACTATTTCTCTGCTCTGGCTGAGCTGTAGTCCTATTAGGAGACTAGATGACCTCTTTAATTGCATAATTCTGAGACATTTTTTTAAGGAGGCAGCGTGGCAGCTCAGTGGATAAAGCATTTGCCCCTGGCATCAGGAAGACAAGTTCAAATTCAGGTTCAGATACTAGCTGTGTGAGTCTGTGCAAATCACTTAACCCTGTTTGCCTCAGTTTCCTCATCTGTAAAATGAGCTAAAGAAGGAAATGGCATATCACTCAAATATCTGCACCAAGAAAACTCTGTGAACATTAGGGTCCATGGTATCACAAAGAGTTAGACATGACTAAATCAACTCAACAATAACAAAATTGCAAATTTTGCACACAGAAGTCACTTGTTCCTCCCCTCACCCCAGTTATTTTTATTTCTTACACGAAATATATTTCAATTCTATCAAAAGTTAAAAAAAAAAGATGATAACCACCTCATGGGGTAGCTATAAAGATCAAATGAAATACAATTCTTACAGCATTTTATAATTGTTATATATCATCTGTGAGAGTTACTGTGGCCAAAAACATCATTACCTTGTTGCCAAACTAGTGATAATACTCTGTGAAATTACCTAGATCAGGACCCAGATGAAATACACGTAATCCATTATGGGTCCTGCACCACATGGGTTTTCAGCTTCCTAAAAGCTGCAAGCTCTCAGGTAATGTTAACACAGTCTTGAGAACCTTGGCTGCTTCTATATGTCAATGATGTATGACTGAAAACTTTAGTGATATAAGACATAAAGCAAATAAAATTTCAATTCCAAATGTAAGAAGCTTGTAAAAAAGCCATAAAAATTAAATGTTTAAATCCAAACTAATGAGAATCAGGTTACCATGTTATTTTTTATGCCTGACTAGGCTGCAATTAAAAGATTGCATTCATGGTAGGGAGTCTATGAGCCAACAAATAGCTCTTGCTACAGCACTTAATGATTGAAAATGTAGTCTTCACTATCACAATTCATTCAAATAATGTGTAGTCAGAGGGGCATAAGCTGACATTTCTACCACTAACCAGTGGTATTTTTTTATCTGAAAAGCATGTATATAGATAAATGGAACTAAAGTTTCATAGTAAAATGAAATAAAAAACAAAAGCAAAAAATATATACATTTCAGTCGCAAGGGTCAGGAACGGAATAAAAACCAAATTCAATCACTATAATTTTCATATGCAGAAATCATAGAATTATCTCTAGATTCTTCCTTATTATTCTGAAATTAATACTCCTAAGCATTATTGTACTTTCATTTTATTTTAGTTAGCATATAATATAATCATAAGAATAAATCTGAACTCTTGGCAAACACAGAAAAGAAACTCAGCAATGAATATAATGAAAATCTGGCAACCTCTTTCTCTGTTTCAAAACTTTGGGTAAATCAGTAAGCCTCAGTTTCCTCATCTGTAAAATAAGATTAGATTTGGTGGTCTTTGAGGTCCCTTTGAGGTTAAATTCTTTGATTTTGTACTTTTCCTCTTCTACCAATTCAACTTTGGTCTAAGTACTGAGGATCTATTTATGTTCACATATATTACCCATATGAAAAGTAATGCTGATGTCTAGAAAAGATGAAATGAATAATAATAGTATGACCAAGGTCAAAGCAAAGACAGTTTCATTTGTTGAATAGAATTTCTGCAGGTTTGATAAATTTGATAAATCATCAATGACACTTTCCCTGGGGAATGACACTGTCATTTCAATTTTACATCTATTAACTCCCTATTGGGTTAGTTATGTAATATTAAGTCTTTGCTCCATGTGCTATATTCAAATCCACCATAATAATAAGTAGAGTTATTCTTTGGATTATGGATTGGATAAGGATCTGGAAGCCATCTAATCAACTTGGTATATAGTAAGTCCTTAAAAATGCTTATTGGCTTTCTGACTGAAAAGAAAATGGCAGCCCAGGAGATTTTAACTTGCTTAAGGTTAGAGATATAACCAGTGTTGGTGGTAAGATTTTGAACTTAGATCCTCTGATCCCAGAATCAAAGCCCTTTCTGCTTTATCACGCTGCTTAGATTGCAAGAGATACTGGATGTGGTCTTTATGAGAATAGAAGGAAATAGCAAGAGAGACAGAGAGAGAGAGAGAGAGAGAGAGAGAGAGAGAGAGAGAGAGAGAGAGAGAGATTCGAAGAGTGAAGAGAAGTTTCATCTCCTAAATGTCATGTATAAGGAACAACAAAGAGACAAATTAGACTTGAATGTAGGGTACAAAACGGAAATATTATAATATAAAATAACTCTGGAAATTGTAGTTTGAAGACAAACTGTAAAGGGTTTTAAATTTTAGAGAAATTTGTATTTGATCCTGTAAGTAATGCGGCAAGAGAGTGGCACAGACACATCTGTGTTTAAGGAATGTTGCTTTTAGAGATCTGGGAAGAATAGATTAGAAAAGGCAAGGACTTGGGAAAGGGAAACTACTGACTTTTGCAGTAATTCAATCAAGAAGAGTGAGGTTCTCAGTGAGGGTGGTGATGGGGAAAGTGATAAGAAATGGACATATGAGAAATGCCATAAAAATAGAATTGGGACAACTAGGAAGCTCAGTGGATAGCAAGTCAAGTATGGAGATGGGAGGTCTCATGTTCAAATCAGACTTCAGATATTCCCTAGCTCTGGGACCCTGGGCAAATCACTTAACCCCCATTGCCTAGCCCTTACCACTCTTCTGCCTTGGAACCAATACTTAATTTTAGTTCTAAGATCAAAGGTAAGCAATGTAAAAAATACAATAAATTGTAAATTTATAAATTACAAAAAAAAGTAAAAAAACAATAATAAATAATTTTTAAAAAGCAGAATGGACACAATTTAGTAACTAATAGGATATGAGGGGTGAGAAAGAAAGAAGAATCATATCATATTTCTTACAATAAACCTGTGAGCTAAGTAATGCATGAATTTAATATTATTAATTTAATTAATTAATAATTAATTTAATAAGTCTATTTTATATAGGAGAAAGGTGCTCTGGACTATACATCAAATTAGTGTTAGAGTTGGGATACGAACTCTAATCTTATATTAAGTGCTTTTCCTACTTAAATTTTTGTATTATGACAACCTAAAGGAGAGAAAGAGGATTAATTACTTGATTCACTCTTAAATTTGCTCAGTCAACATTTAATAAGCAATTTTTATGTCCCAGGCACTGGGAGAACACAAAAAAGGCAACAGACAATCCTGGTTTTCTAGAAGCTCAAAATCTAATGAAATTATACTAATTTAAGATTGCAAACTTAAATCCTTAAAACAATTCTGCCTTGTCTTTTTCTGAGGCATAATTGGTCTTTTGCAGAAATGTGAATAGAGCACATGGTATTTCCTTCATAGATTTGCTCCCTTAAAGGGCAGATACAAAATTACAATGGTAAACTAGAGGCAAAATGTGGTCAGCACAGAAAAGGTGAGGCCCTATGGACCCAGTTTTGAAGTTTCTTAAGCAACTTGTTATTTGTACATCCAGAAACTACCACCAACAGCCAAAAACTGTGGACATAGCACTCAGCTGACAATTTGATTAATGAGACATGAAGCTCTGACTGAATCTAAATAAGGAATACTCTGTAGTTCAAAATCTTGACACTCTCTGGCATTCCTTAGGGTAATGAAACCAAGGCCTTAGAGTATCCTAAGTCTGTTCTTTTACAAAGTCTCTTGTTTTGTTCTACTCAGATTCTCAACTGAGGCCAGGCCAATGCAAAATAATAAAAAAAAAGTACCTTTATCCAAGTAGATTCTGTTATATTTCCCATAATGCAATATTGAGCCACCTACTGCCATTTTTTTTGGATTTTCTTAGGGTCTTGAATGAAAATGAGTGAGAAGACAAACATGTCCTTGGTGGGAAAGCTTCAACCTCAAATTTGATAACATTGTCAGATTTTAAAGAAATTTCCATTTCTTTGTCCCACTACACCACCTCTGTGTCTTAATACTGAAGCTTTCTAAAATGATGTTTTGAATACCAAATGCATTTATAAAGAAGAAAGCAAATATTTTGGTTTTCCAGCTTTCCAGCTACATAAAATTTGGAAACTAAACATCTTGCTCATTACAAAAAAACAAACAAACAAACAACTATGGTCTCTGCATCTTGCAAAAGAGTTTCAAGACTATGATCTCCCTTTAAATTCTCACCAAGTTATTAAATAATAGAGTGACATGAAATGGTGTGCTGGAGCCAACACAAACTGGCTTGGAGAGCCAAATGTTAAAATTTCAAGATGAGATTTATACCTCACAAATAGGCATGTTTGATTTATCAGGGCTTGATTTATTGTTTTGTTGTCTGGAATTTAGAAAGTGAATGTAGGACAGGAAAGGAGATAAGATACCTGGAAATTTTAAGGTAATGAATTAATCATTTTTTTAACTACAAAAAAAGTACATTATAAAAGAAATGTTAATAATACAAATTAAAATTAGAAGTAGTGTGATATGCAGAAATGGGCAGCCATTTTCTGTAGGTGCAAGTTAGTAGTTTGCCACTTGGGAACACAGAACTTGGCAAAGCACCCAGAGCATGTGGCAGGGTGACAGTTAAGGACAGGGTATAAATTGGGGTCCACAAACCCCTGGGGACTTCATTTCTTTTTCTCATCTCAAGGCTTAGGGAGGAGGTGGTGACAACTGGGCCCCTGGGTGGTTTTCAGATTTGGATTAGGCAGGCAGGTAGGGACAACCTTCATTGCTAGCCAAATCAATATCTTATTGGTGTAGCCAACAACCATTAAGTCAGGCAAGAGTGAACAGCTATTTTCAAGAAACAACAGCATCTGACCCAGGGGCCTAATAGCCTCTGGACTCAGCTACAAACAGCAACAGGGTTGGTATGTGTCCCTCAAGGTCTTCCCATACTCTGCACCTTAGGGAAGAGTTTGTGCTACAGTATTATTTTAGGTTTAAATATTTAGCCAAGATCATTTAGGGTTTCTTCACCCATCTTTCCTTCTCCCTCTTATCTACCCTCAGTTTGATTACAAATAAACCCTGTTTGATTATAAAGCCTAAATAATCTTTGAAATCAACTACTTACCTTAGTAACAGTAATTAGTCTCAAGTAGTCAGATCTGGGTAACATCTCTAGCTGGCTACAGTCTTTCCAAGACAGTGTGAACCTTCATTTCAAACTAAGGTTTCAGGAAGTCACATTCTACTTCCTGGAAACATCTACCAACTGCCTGGTTGGATTGGTTTCTAAGGCCTTGTGGTTTAGCAAAGAATCTTGGGCTCCTAAAAGAGGCTTAACCCAGCTGGTGTGTGAACAAATCTATACTCACATCTAGCTGTGGTTAGGGTCTCTCTCTCTCTCTATTAGCAACCATCACTAGCACCTCCTGAGCCCAAGATTCAACTGCTAACTTGCACCTATTGAAAATGGCTGCCCATTTCTGCATATCACAGTAGTGAAGAGTACTTTTTTCCCCCCATAGGTGGTTGTTAAATATTTACCAGCACACTGTTTGAAAAATATATATTTTTTAATTCTTAACTTCCACCTTAGAATCAATACTATGTATTGGTTCCAAGGCAGAAAGGTGGGAAAGGCTAGGCAATGGTGGTTAAGTGACTTACCCAAGATCACACAGAGGCCACATTTGAACCCAGCACCTCTTGTCTCTAAGTCTGGCACTCAATTCACTGAGCCACCTAGCTGACTCCTTCACAGTTATTTTTTTCTTTTTTTTTTCATAGCTATTTTTTGAAGAACTGCTATATGGAAAAGGAATTGGGCTTGCTCTATTTGGACTCAGTAGGTAGAGATAGAGGCAACATAGGAGTTTCACAGACAGATTTCAGCTGGATACAAATAAGAAAGGACTTTCTTTCAATTAGTAGTGACCGACTGCTTCAGGAGTTAGAGAATTCCATCTCACTAAAGGTCTTCTGACTTAAGTTAGATATGCACTTGTTGGGCATGTGGCAAAGGAGAATACTATTTAGATATGGATTGGACTAGATTTCCTCAGATACTATTTCTAAATAAGAAAATGATTCTCTGAATTTCCATCAGTCATTCCCACATTTCCTAGGGACATATTTAACAGGGGACTACCAGAAGCATGAAACTGAATGCCATATGGCATGGCATTTATAGTATTTATTCTTGATCCTTTCTAAAAGACCATCTTAGGAAAGAGAATGGGATCTAAGCAAGGAAATAGCATATTGATTAATGCCTAAGGGGAAAAACCCCAAAATTCTAATTACTAGATAGCTCATAAGCAAACACGTTAGAGTTGAGTCAAATAATGCATAGTGAATACCTCAAACTCTAGCATCTTTCTCCTGTCTTCCCATCAAATCTTAATGTTTCCCAGTGTTTTGTCACTCAGTTGTTTCAGTATATTCCCAATGTTCTATGGCCCCTTTTAGAGTTTTCTTGGGAAGGATACTTGATCAGTTTGCCATTTCCTTCTCCAGTTAACTTTACAGACTTCAGGGTCCCACAGTTAGTATCTGAGATCAGATTTAAACTTTAATCTTCCTCATTCCAGGCCTGAAGCTCTATCCATTATGCTACCTATCTGCCCAAAGCTTCCCAGTAGCCTCAAGGAAAGACATACAGAAAAGAAATGACAAACAAGACCATCCCTAAAAATCCCCTCTCAAATTACATGAATTAATTAATACAATGAATTAATATTTGAATTACATGAATTAGTAAAGTGAAGTAAGAAGAACCAGGAGAATGTTGAACATAGTAACAGCAATAATATCTGATCAGCTGTGAATGAATGAATTATTCTCAGTAATACAAGGATTCAGGACAACTCCAAGGGACTCAGGATGAAGCAGACTATCCACTGCCATAGAAGAAACTGATAGAGTCTGAATGCTGATTGAAGCACACCATTCTTCACTTTATTTTCTCCATGGATTTTTCTCTAGTGTAAGCAATATGTCTCTTCTTTCACAACATAATGAACACGGAATTATGTACTGCATGATAGCACATGTACATCCTACATCATATTACTTGCCATATTGAGGAAGATGAGGAGGGAAGGAGGTCAAAAACATGGGAAAGGAGGCAAAGAACATGGTTTGAAAAATATCAGAAAGCAATGATTAAAATTGTATCTACATGTAATCTGAGGAGGGAAAGTATTTTTAAAAAATGTTTGAACAACCAAAAAAAGAAGAAGAAGAAGAAGAGAAAAGAAGGTTCAAGGAGGCTTCATGCCAACATCTTGCTCAGGAAACTAGTTAAAAAGCTAACTCATTGCTGAGAGATCTTCTTTTGAGAAATTGTCTTTTATTACTTTAGGCATTATAATTTGGGCATGTAGAAGTCATATACTTAATTATCTGAGGCATAATGGAGATTTTGCACAGAAAAAAAAACCTTAACTGATCACTCTCAGCTCTTCTCTTGGATTTATCCTCAGGCTCATTCCTCCTCAACAGAATATAATCTTCTGTGGTTAGAGACTGTTTTTCATTTTTCTTTGTATCTTTGGTACCTGCACATATTTGGTGCTTCATAAACCCTTGCTGAATACACTTAATCTGAGTTACAGTGAAAAAGGAAGTAAAAAAATACATAACAACCTCTGAAAAATCTAGATTGCTATAAAAGCTATAAAATTCATTATAATTACTATCATTTCTCCCTTATGATGCTTTCCCACAGTTTCTCAAAGAGTAGTATGCAATCTTTGGTAGATTCTACCTTGCTAGAAAGATTGAATGTACCTCTCTTGCTGGACTTTATGTAAGTAGAACTCATTACCAAGAGATAATGATTTTTTGGGTGAGGGAAAGAACTAATATGGTTAGAGCCTGGAATCACAAATCTAGTCTCAAATATTTTCTAACTGTGTGATTTTGGGCAAGTCTCTTAACTTCTGTCTGCCTCTATTTTCTCAACTTTAAAATGAAGATAATAATAGCACCGACCACCCAGGGTTGCATAAATAAAATTAAATAATATTTGTAAAGCACTTAGCATAGTATCTGACACAAAGTAAGTGGTTAATAAATGCTTGTTTTTCTCCTTCAGTCCTTCTTGCTAAAATACAATGAGGTTATGATTATTATCATTAGAGGGATTATTTAAAGATGAAATCATAGAACTCAGAGGCATAACTGAATGGATCCATGTTCTTGTTGATAAAAGTGCCTCTTTTGGTGGTACAGATAACAACACAGTCATGCTTGCCTCCCATCAGTCTTCCTTTGAGGAGCCACCCAATGCACTAGAAGTCTTTCTCTAGCTACCTTAACATTTTATGGGTTCCTGTGCAGAAATTAGGACTTTTCATCCTTTTTCATGATATACCCCAAGTAAAGCACTAACTTCTCTCTCCTCTTGACAACTCATTACTAGAAAGTACAGTGAAGAATCTGTCCTGCAATGGCAGAGAAAGTTCTCTCAACAGGAAATTCTAGATGCCAATGAAATCACACATCCAGCAGCTATCAGCTCTGTTCCTTATCAAAGAGAAGAACAGAGAATTAATGATGCATGATTCATTTAACTGTCTCTTTTCCAGCCTTACTTTTCCCATGTACAATGCTCATGGAAAAGCAAATTGCTTAGTGGATTATTTACATCATTTCCCAAAAAAAATCCCCTGCTGACTTCAGATGTCAGAAAGGACTGTTGGAAATATTATATATGGTATAAATTCAGATTTATGTATGTACTGCCTCCAATTCTTTACCTAATTTCCTTGTATACATTAATTTTTACTTTTAGTTTATTGTTTTAGTTATTAACAAGCTGTTATCTCTTTCCTCAGAAGAACCTTTCTAAAATCTGATCTGAAATAACCAAATTTAAATTCTAGATTCATGTCAATTAAGACAGTCATGAAAATGATAAATATATGTAATAATGTATAATATGCACCTGTTATATTATATATTATATATTATATGCATATGTAACTAGTTTTCCATGTATATATACACACAATAAATACAGACATATATAAATGTGTATATAGATATACATATATAAAATATATTATATATACCTGTGTGTTTGTGTGTGTGTCACACACACACAAACACACACACACAGAGACAAAAACATGCTCCTCACTATCTAGGAGCTCATATGCTAATGATGAAGACAATTTGTAAGCAACTTTGCATATATAGGATATAAATAGTGTAAATGAGAGGTTATATCAGATGGAAGGCACTGAGTGGTAGAATAGGATCTTGTAGAGTGCGAGATTTAAGCTGATTGTTGAAGGTAGAAGGGCAAGACTTAAAAATCAATTGAATATTTGAGATGACTGGAATTAAGGATGAAACAAAAGAGGTGAGTCTGAGTGACTGGGAGATTGCTTTTGTGTTCAGTATCACAGAGGAAGTTGGAGAGAAGGAAAGTTCGAGTATAAATGACCTCTGTTTTGGACATGTTAAGTTTGAGATGTCCAAAGGGCATATATAGATTTAGAGCTGGAAGGGACCTCAGGTACTGTGTAGTACAATTCTCTCATTTTACAAATGAGAGAAGTCTAGTGATTTGTCCAGTGTTACATAGTTAGTGTGGTTGTGGATTGGTGCTCTGAGTTAAAATCTTTCTACATAGTGTCACATTAGAGAAAAATGAATCCTAAACTCAAATGACACACTAGATATACTTCTACCTGATTTTCCTAATTAAATGTGATTGTATCTATTTGAGGGATTCATCACAAATCCTAAAATGTTATCCTTAATGGAATTAACTTGATTATTAAATAAAAAGTAGATAATTTGTGCATTCATCATTGATATCATCCAAAGAAGGGAAATTCAGAATTAATAGTAGGAAAAGAAGAAAACTATGTAGTCCAACAAATGCTACTGTGTAATTGTATCCAAGATAAAATATTAGATGCATCGTAGAGAGTATCTGATGTTTAAAAAGCTACCTATCTAACAGGCTATCTGATCCCTTTTGGAAAATCAGAAATCCTCTTGTACCTTGGGATTCCTAAGCCTCAATTAGATGATCCTGACTATGTCAGTTGTGCCGCATCAGCTTTGCTATAAGACAGGTTTGGTTTTCTAATCTATTTCAGTGAGATTATTACTAATTTGACACCTGAAAAATATGGTATCTATTGAATACATATTTTTCATTGAAGTGGGCAGTGGACAAGTTGTATATTTAAATCAGATTCTGAAAACAGTTTCAACCTGGCTATATGCCTAATACATACTATTAGGAAATGACACATACTAGGGAGAATTGTGCTCATTAAATATTTCTCAAACTCAAATTACAGAGTTAGAAGGTATCTTAAGAAGCCAGTCTAAATCCATATAAGGAAACTGAGCATAAGAGGTTAAATCACTGATGCAACATTTGTCCAGTCTAGTTACTATATAAAACATCACTGCTCTGAATTTATAGCACCTGCATTCTAAAGCACAGCACTAACTATCCATCAATCTAAAGTAAATCATGTTTCTTATTATACTATTTTCCATCCAAAATTCATTTTTACATGAAGCTATTTTTAAAACTGGAAGGAAATACATTTAAAAGAAGCACAACTTGTCAAATGCATTTTTAAATTTATCTCTGTGAACCCTTCAGAGGAAAGGACCTAAATAAGTCTAGACAAAAACAAAATTAAACCAATAAAAATTCAATTTGGTAATTAGATTTGTGCTTTAGAGCAAACTAGCTCCAGGCAGATGAGTTTGAGATGAAAGTTTCTGCCAAAAATGCAGAACTGTTTTAAAGCATTGATGAAAATTGTAGACTCATAAAATGGAAATGCTGACAGACATGGTCTAGTATAGTGCTATTAAATACATATGAACACAGAAAACATTATCCCATTAAAATGGAAAATTGCTTACCTCTCTGTTTTAATTTTTGAGAGTATGTGCATATGTATTTCTTTATTCTGATACCAATATTCAGATATCAATAATATAATTCCAGGGGGCAGCTAGATGGCTCAGTGGGAATCAGGACTAGCAGAAGATTCTTGGTTCAAATACAGCCTCAGACACATCCATCACCTGGTCCTTAACACTCTTCTGTCTTGGAATCAATACACAGTATTGATTCTAAGATGGAAGGTAAGGGTTTTAAAAAATATATATGATTCCATTATCCAGTGGGAATTCATACTGACTAAATTCTACCTGTCTCATCTCTCTAGCTGGACTGAAGCCTTGTGAAGTAGGGACATTGTTTAATACTACTTCCCAGGAAAACTTCACTTTGCTGGACACATCCCGTGCACGAAACAAGTATCTCTTGATTAATTGGTTGGCTATTTTTAATTTAATTATGATTTGAACTGTTGGAGGCTCAGAGGTAGTAGGACCATTGGTTAAACTAATATAGAGCTTGTGAAGCCATTATTGACCAAATTTTACCGTAATGCATTTTTATTAAGCATAGTTTATTTAATCTTTAAATGACATCTACCCTAATTCATCTGCATCACTTAAATGGGCTTAAAGGAGTGGTTGGTTTATGCTGCTGAGCTGTTTTCCTTTTTTTGCCCTGAGCATCTGAAAATTGATATCTGAATTATATTTAGTCAAATATAATATAATATACTTTATTAAACTACAATAAACTCATATTGCTTAAGCTCTTACTGAAAACTACACAAACTTAAGCAGAAAGAAAAAATTGTTATGTAAGTTGACAGCTTACAACTGTTCTGCCATGTCTAAGAATTAAGGCAGAACCATAAGCAGCAGATTCAAAGAGCATCTATTACTGTGATGTTTTGCATGTTTTAAGCACTACATGGTATATTTATGTTCTACATAGTATACTTATACTTATATACTTATACGTACTACTTATAGCTAAATGTCCAGTGTGACTATGGTTCTCAATTTGCCAGTTCACAGTCTAGTGGAAAATAATTTGCATGGACCAAAAGAAGAAACCAAAGGAGGAGAGTCACATTTTATGAGTGTGATTGAAGACTGGCCAATTAGGGACTTTCGAGAATGTGCAAATTTATCCTTCCTGGTGAGTCATAAAGAGCTTGGAGATATTCTTTGCCTATAGTTAATCCATCAAGTGAAATGTTGAAAAACCAAATTCTGTCCACAAGTGTTTGAGAAGCTATAAAAGTCTTTTGGTTGACTGCAAAGTCAACGTTCTTAGTAATTCATCAGGAGCTGAAATGAAGCTGAACAAGCTTTCAAAACCTTGACAGGACAAGGATTTCCGTTGGCTCTCTTGTTTATTTTTTTTCTTGATAATAAATGAATGAGCAAGCAGACTGATCAAGGTATAACTATGTAATCTTCAAAGGTTGGAGTGGCCTCCAGAGTTGCACAACCAAAAATTGTAGTTACAAATAGCTAGATTCCAGAAATCAGCTAGCCCATCAACAAAGACATCAAACTCACGATGTAGGGAACCCAGGTGAACAAGAGAATGACTTGTCCATTGAGGATGTTTTGTTCACCAGCAAACTTGGTGAGGATGATGACAGACAAGGACTCTTGAGACAGGAGATACTCCTTGGTCTTATCTGTTCTTTAAATGTTTGTTTCAGAGCTTTTCTGTTTAAACTCAGGCTTCCTGACTCCAGGCTCCATACTCTAGACACTGTGCCACCCAGCTACCCCCACCCATCAGGGTTACCCTCACAACACTGGAGGGCATTAGGGACTCAATCTTTCAATACAAATTGGGCTTGAGAATGTAGACTCAGAAGGGGTTACACAGGATTCAATTAAATGTAGGTAATTAAATGTGTGTAATGAATAATCAATTATCTGAAGCAAAAAGGGTTTATGACATGGATGAAATGTTCCTGGATATATGAAAGACCCTTGTACCATCTAGAAGATGAGAGGAACCTTAGCATTCTGGTTCATTTTTAAATATCCTGGTTTCCTGAGTGGATTCAACTTAGATATTGGTTCTTATCCTTGTTAAGATGTTGGCCTTTACAGACTACATTTATACTAGAGAGAACTGTCTACTGTCACATAAAGATATCTTTTGTTTTCCCGATTTTGTCCCTTTGTTCACATCCACTTCCCAAGGAATGAACTTTCAGCATGTCTCAATATTATCCATACTGTGAGACCCAAGTAATATGTGTGTGTGTGTGTGTGTGTGTGTGTGTGTGTGTGTGTGTCACTAGAAGTTGGGGAATTGTGTAGGCAGCTTAAACATAAGTCAGGGCTATTTGAACTGATTCTTGAAGGAAAATATGAACTCTTATGAGGTGAAATTGGTTGATACATTACAAAAATATGCAAAGTTTTGGAAATGGGGGTATGAAAGTCATGTGTTAAGAGAAGAAAGAAAACCATGTGGAAAGACTATATTAATAATAGCTAGCATTTATAAAAAACTTTTCGGTTTACCAGGTTTTTTTATATATGTTATTTGATCCTCATAACAATCCTGTGGTAAGAGCTAATATTATTCACATTTTACAGACAAGGAAACTGAGTCTGGAAGACTTTAAGTGACTTGACCAAGGTCACAAAGTTAAGGCTGTTAAAGCATTTGGACATGGGTCTTCTTCTTGACTCCAAATCCAGAGGTCTATATTATACTTTATAGTGTATTGAAGGGGAGTTTGAAAAGACTGGAAAGGTAAATTGAAACCAAGTCATACATGTCATTAAATTACAAAGGAGTTGGTGTCTGATCATAAAAATAATAGTGAACCACTGAAGTTTACTGATCATGTGAGTAACATGTCAGCCCCAGTAACAGAAAAATAACATGTTGGTATCTGTGTAAAGGATGGATTGGAGAGGAGTAAAAATTGATTGTTTTTCCAAATGGTCCAGGAGAAATGTGAAAAAGATCTGAAAAATTCTGATAATTAAATGAATAAAGAGAAGGAGATAGATGTAATAGGGAGCAAATGACTAACTAAGCCCAACACCCTCATTTTATGAATGAGAAAATTGAGATCCAGAGAGGTTCTGTGACTTGTACAAGGTAATAAAGATAATTAGTGGCAGATCTATGATTTGAACCCCAACCCATGAGTTCTAACTTAGCTCCCTTTCTATTCTACCACAGAACCTCCAAGACTGCCATTTATTACCTATGTAGCTAACCACCAACAACTCACTCTTATTTCCTTATTTAATAATAATAATGCTCACCTTGATTATCTTATGTCTATTCAGAGGATCAAATGCAGCAAAGACATGTGAAATTCCTTTGGGAAATACATGAGATTTTTGCAAATGTAAAGTATTTGTAAGGATTTATTTCAAGCAGTTAGTCCAATATAATTACATTACAAGGTACTCTGGATTTGGCTATGATTCATTTCTGAAAGAACATAGACAATGGACAAGGCACCCCCAGGCTGATGCTGAGCAAATACCAAGAAAGAAA